>NW_025752247.1:7500-13091 GCF_021184085.1 Oncorhynchus gorbuscha | reverse complement strand
CTCCCCCTCTCTCTCTTCTCCCCTCTCTCTCTTCTCCCCCTCTCTCTCTCCTCCCCTCTCTCTCTCTTCTCCCCCTCTCTCTCCTCTCTCTCTCTCTCTCTCTCCTCCCACTCTATATCTCCCCTCTCCCTTTCTATCTCTCCTCCCTCTCTCTCTCTCTCCTCCTCTCTCTCTTTTCTTCCCTTTTCCAAAGCCCGCTCTGTTGTGAAGATAAATTGTTTAGTAGCAGTAACAGAATGCTAGACCGCATCCCAAATGGCACCCTATGCCCTATAAAGTGCACTACTTTGGACAGGAGCCCTAGGGAGATCTGGTCAAAAGCAGTGCACAATGTAGGGAATAGGGTACAATTTCTGCCGCAGTCCTATTCTGTTATTTCAGTTCAGGACTCAATGGAACCGAGCCCCTTGGCTCAGACACCTGTCTGTTTCATGTCTATACAAGGTTACCCACCAGCCAACGCTTTCCAACCACACCATTCAGCCTGTATGGAAGCCAAAAGATCACACTTTAGAGTGTGTGAGTCTGTGTGTGAATGTTGGGTTAAGTGTGTGTGTGTTGTGTTCTCAGTGCATGTGTGTGTTGTGTTCTCAGTGTGTGTGTGTTGTGTTCTCAGTGTGTGTGTGTGTTGTGTTCTCAGTGTGTGTGTGTTGTGTTCTCAGTGTGTGTGTGTTGTGTTCTCAGTGTGTGTGTGTTGTGTTCTCAGTGTGTGTGTGTGTTGTGTTCTCAGTGTGTGTGTGTTGTGTTCTCAGTGTGTGTGTGTGTTGTGTTCTCAGTGTGTGTGTGTGTTGTGTTCTCAGTGTGTGTGTGTTGTGTTCTCAGTGTGTGTGTGTGTTGTGTTCTCAGTGTGTGTGTGTTGTGTTCTCAGTGTGTGTGTGTGTTGTGTTCTCAGTGTGTGTGTGTTGTGTTCTCAGTGTGTGTGTGTGTTGTGTTCTCAGTGTGTGTGTGTGTTGTGTTCTCAGTGTGTGTGTGTGTTGTGTTCTCAGTGTGTGTGTGTTGTGTTCTCAGTGTGTGTGTTACCTCTTGCATTATTTTAAATGCCCCCCCCCCACACCAATCATCCACCTCTCCCTTCTGCTGCATATCATTGAAGACCAGATATGTACTGGGGAAGGGGGGCTATGCATGGCTGAGCACACTGTTCAATGTGAGCTGAGCAGGCTGGCTGGGCTCCCCCCCCCCCACTATCAGGCTGGCTGGGGGCTCCACCCCCCCAACACTGGTGGGACACTATCAGGCCTGGTTATCATTTCCCATGAAGACTCTCTTATCACTCTGGCCCAGAGAGGTCTCCCTTCTCTCCCCCTCGCTCTCCCACCATCTATCCTCCTTCTCCCCCTTCTATCACCCTCTACTCCCACTCTCCCCCATTTCCTCCCCCCTTTTCATATCCACCAGCCAGCCCCTCGTATCGCCTCCCTCCCTCCTTCCGTAGCTACACAACATTCACTGCTTCAAAGATTCCACACCGTATCCCAAATGGAGCTCTATTCCTTATATAGTGCATTGGGCTCCATAAAAGTAGTGCGCACTACGTAGGGAATAGGGTGTCATTTGGGACACTACAGCCTCACACACACTTCCCCAACTCCGTGAGAGTTTGTGTGAAACGCTCAATTTGCCAAAACAGTTTTCCAGTGTAATTGGGCTTGGTACCTGTGTCCATGAGATAGCGTAGCCTCTTCTCCACGCGCGCCGCCCGGGCGTCGATGTGGCGCTGCTCGCTCTCCAGAGCAGACAGCTCCCCGACAACGTACTGACTGGTGTCTTTGAACGCCTTCTGGTAGAGGGAGAACAGAGAGAAGAGGGGGAGACAGAGGAGAAGAGAGAGAAGAGGGGGAGACAGAGGAGAAGAGAGAGAGAGAAGAGGGGGAGACGGAGGAGAAGAGAGAGAAGAGGGGGAGACGGAGGAGAAGAGAGAGAGAGAAGAGGGGGAGACGGAGGAGAAGAGAGAGAAGATGGGGAGACAGAGATGAGAGAGAGAAGAGGGGAGACGGAGGAGAAGAGAGAGAAGAGGGGGAGACGGAGGAGAAGAGAGAGAGAAGAGGGGGAGACGGAGGAGAAGAGAGAGAAGAGGGGGAGACAGAGGAGAAGAGAGAGAGAGAAGAGGGGGAGACGGAGGAGAAGAGAGAGAAGAGGGGAGACAGAGAAGAGAGAGAGAGAAGAGGGGGAGACGGAGGAGAAAAGAGAGAGAAGAGGGGAGACAGAGAAGAGAGAGAGAGAAGAGGGGGAGATGGAGGAGAAGAGAGAGAAGAGGGAGGACAGAGGACAGAGAGACAAACAGAATGAAAGACAGAGGACAGAGAGAAGAGGGGTTAGAATTCCTCATGAAACAGGAATCACATACAGCATCAAAACATTATAATTTATTAAACGAGGGAGAGAGAAGAAAGGGAGAGAGGAGGTTTTCTTTTAAACAGAAGTCTTTCATTAGAAGACTGAAAAGGCCCCACGATAATGGCCGCCTTGTTGTTGCTATTGTTCCCTTCTTCTTCTTGTTGTTGTTTTGGTCTCCCTCCTCTTCAGAGAGTGGTGGCTAGAGATACACAGCAAAGCTTTACCAGAGAAGAAAGAGACTTTTATTTTAGCGTTTTAGTTCTAGTCGACACGCATGGAAACACTGTAGTCAGAAACACTGACTAGTTCCCTCCCGACACACGCTCCTCTACCCAAACCTTTTTCTCTTGTGATACACTATTATGCTCCCTCTTGTCCTAATTTACTCAATCTGTATGGATGGGGTCAGGGGTCAGCCCGACGTTTACCTCTGAGTCATTCACACTCGTCCCCATCGCCCTTATTTCAGCCCACATGTCTAGTGCAGGGCTCACCAACCCTGTTCCTGGAGAGAGACCCTCCTGTAGGTTTCAACTCCAACCCTGTTCCTGGAGAGAGACCCTCCTGTAGGTTTCAACTCCAACCCTGTTCCTGGAGAGAGACCCTCCTGTAGGTTTCAACTCCAACCCTGTTCCTGGAGAGAGACCCTCCTGTAGGTTTCAACTCCAACCCTGTTCCTGGAGAGAGACCCTCCTGTAGGTTTCAACTCCAACCCTGTTCCTGGAGAGAGACCCTCCTGTAGGTTTCAACTCCAACCCTGTTCCTGGAGAGATACCCTCCTGTAGGTTTTAACTCCAACCCCCCTGTAGGTTTGAATTCCAACCCTCCTGTAGGTTTTAATTCCAACCCTCCTGTAGGTTTTAACTCCAACCCTCCTGTAGGTTTTAATTCCAACCCTCCTGTAGGTTTTAACTCCAACCCTCCTGTAGGTTTTAATTCCAACCCTCCTGTAGGTTTTAACACCCAACTCTCCTGTAGGTTTTAACTCCAACCCTCCTGTAGGTTTTAACTCCAACCCTGTTCCTGGAGAGATACCCTCCTGTAGGTTTTAACTCCAACCCTCCTGTAGGTTTTAACTCCAACCCTGTTCCTGGAGAGATACCCTCCTGTAGGTTTTAACTCCAACCCTCCTGTAGGTTTTAACTCCAACCCTCCTGTAGGTTTTAATTCCAACCCTCCTGTAGGTTTTAACTCCAACCCTCCTGTAGGTTTTAATTCCAACCCTCCTGTAGGTTTTAACTCCAACCCTGTTCCTGGAGAGATACCCTCCTGTAGGTTTTAACTCCAACCCTCCTGTAGGTTTTAACTCCAACCCTCCTGTAGGTTTTAACTCCAACCCTCCTGTAGGTTTTAATTCCAATCCTCCTGTAGGTTTTAACTCCAACCCTCCTGTAGGTTTTAACTCCAACCCTCCTGTAGGTTTTAACTCCAACCCTCCTGTAGGTTTTAACTCCAACCCTCCTGTAGGTTTTAACTCCAACCCTCCTGTAGGTATTAGAACCAGGTGTGTTAGACATCCAGGTTAACCAGCAACCAATCATATGTTAACAAAATAATCACCACATCTCGTCTTATTATCAGGTGAATGAATGGCTCAGTAGAAGTAATCAACATGTAACAGCAACAACTAGGATGAGTTGATACTAGGATGGCCTACTCTCCTCCTCCTGCTCACTATTCCTTAGAGGATGAGTTGATACTAGGATGGCCTACTCTCCTCCTCCTGCTCACTATTCCTTAGAGGATGAGGTGATACTAGGAGGGCCTACTCTCCTCCTCCTGCTTACTATTCCTTAGAGGATGAGGTGATACTAGGATGGCCTACTCTCCTCCTCCTGCTCACTATTCCTTAGAGGATGAGGTGATACTAGGATGGCCTACTCTCCTCCTCCTGCTTACTATTCCTTAGAGGATGAGGTGATACTATGACTAGGATGGCCTACTCTCCTCCTCCTGCTCCTCCTCCTCCTGCTCACTATTCCTTAGAGGATGAGGTGATACTATGACTAGGATGGCCTACTCTCCTCCTCCTTCTCCTCCTCCTCCTCCTCCTGCTTACTATTCCTTAGAGGATGAGGTGATACTATGACTAGGATGGTCTACTCTCCTCCTCCTCCTGCTTACTATTCCTTAGAGGATGAGGTGATACTATGACTAGGATGGTCTACTCTCCTCCTCCTGCTTACTATTCCTTAGAGGATGAGGTGATACTATGACTAGGATGGTCTACTCTCCTCCTCCTTCTCCTCCTGCTCACTATTCCTTAGAGGATGAGGTGATACTATGACTAGGATGGTCTACTCTCCTCCTCCTCCTCCTCCTGCTCACTATTCCTTAGGGATGAGGTGAATACCATGACTTTACTTGGTCTACTCTCCCTCCTCCTCCTCCTGCTCACTATTCCTTAGAGGATGAGGTGATACTATGACTAGGATGGTCTACTCTCCTCCTCCTTCTCCTCCTCCTCCTGCTCACTATTCCTAGAGGATGAGGTGATACTATGACTAGGATGGCCTACTCTCCTCCTCCTCCTCACTCCTGAGGTGATACTATGACTAGGATGGTCTACTCCTCCTCCTCCTGCTCACTATTCCTTAGAGGATGAGGTGATACTATGACTAGACGGTCTACTCTCCTCCCTCCTCCTCCTCCTCCTCCTGCTCACTATTCCAGAGGATGAGGTGATACTATGACTAGGATGGTCTACTTCCTCCTCCTGCTCCTCCTCCTGCTTACTATTCCTTAGAGGATGAGGTGATACTATGACTAGGATGGTCTACTCTCCTTCTCCTCCTCCTTCTCCTCCTGCTCCTTCTCCTCCTCCTGCTTACTATTCCTTAGAGGATGAGGTGATACTATGACTAGGATGGCCTACTCTCCTCCTCCTTCTCCTCCTCCTGCTTACTATTCCTTAGAGGATGAGGTGATACTATGACTAGGATGGTCTACTCTCCTCCTCCTGCTCCTCCTCCTCCTGCTCACTATTCCTTAGAGGATGAGGTGATACTATGACTAGGATGGCCTACTCTCCTCCTCCTCCTGCTTACTATTCCTTAGAGGATGAGGTGATACTATGACTAGGATGGTCTACTCTCCTCCTCCTCCTCCTCCTCCTCCTGCTCACTATTCCTTAGAGGATGAGGTGATACTATGACTAGGATGGCCTACTCTCCTCCTCCTCCTCACTATTCCTTAGAGGATGAGGTGATACTATGACTAGGATGGTCTACTCTCCTCCTCCTCCTCCTGCTCAC
>NW_025752247.1:0-2500 GCF_021184085.1 Oncorhynchus gorbuscha | reverse complement strand
TCTGCCAATTACCCAGCCAGTTATGGCCAGCGAATTATAGGCCAGATTATAGGCCAGTTATCTGCCAGTTATAGGCCAGTTATACTGCCAGTTATCTAGCCAGTTATCAAACCAGTTATCTGCCAGTTATAAGCCAGTATCTACCTAGTTATCTGCCAATTATAGGCCAGTTATCTGCCAGTTACTGCCAGTTATAGGCCAGTTATCTGCCAGTTATAGGCCAATTATCTACCAATTATAAAGCCAATTATCTGCCAATTTATAGGCCAATTATCTGCCAATTATAAGCCAGTTATCTGCCAATTATAAGCCCAATTATCTGCCAATTATCTACCAATCTACAATTATCCGCCAGTTATCGACCAATTATAAGCCAATTATCTACCAATTATAAACCAATTATAGGCCAATTATCTGCCAATTATAGGCAATTATCAGCAATTATCTGCCAATTATAAGCCAATTATCTGCCAATTATCAGGCCAATTATCTAGCCAGTTATCTGCCAGTTATCAAGGCCAATTATCTGCCAATTATAAGCCAATTATCTGCCAATTATAGGCCAATTATAGGGCAATTATCTGCCAGTTATAGGCCAATTATCATACCAGTTATAGGCAATTATCACAATTATCTGCCAATTATAAGCCAATTATCTACCAATTATCTAGGCCAATTATCTGCCAGTTATAAGCCAATTATCTGCCAATTATAGGCCAATTATCTAGCAATTATAAACCAATTATAGACCAATTATAAACCGAATTATCTACCAATTATAAGCCAATTATCTAGCAATTATAAGCCAATTATCTAGACCAATTATAAGCCAATTATCTGCCAATTATAGGCCAGTTATCTGGCAGATTATGGGCCAGTTATAGGCCAGATCTGCTAATAGCCAGTTATCTGGCAGTTATGGGCCAGTTATAGGCCAGTTATAAGCAATTATCGCAGTTATAGCTCAGTTATCTGCCAGTTACCCTGCCAGTTATAGGCCAGTTATCGGCCAATTATAAGCCAGTTATCTGCCAGTTATAAGTTACCAGTTATCTGCCAATTATAAGACCAATTATCTAGCCAATTATAAGCCAGTTATAGGCCAATTATCTACCAATTATAAGCCAGTTATTAGCAATTATAAGCCAATTATAGGCCAGTTATCTGCCGAATTATAGGCAATTATCTGCAGTTACCATTATACCAGTTATCTGCCAGTTATAAGCCAATTATCTTACCAATTATAAGCCAATTATCTGCCAATTATCAAATTATGCCAATTATAGAGCCAATTATCTACCAATTATAGGCCAATTATCTAGCCAATTATAGGCCAGTTATCTGCCAATTATCAGCCAGTTATAGGCCAATTATCTAGCCAATTATCTGCCAATTATAAAGCCAGTTATCTGCCAATTATAGGCCAGTTATCTGCCAGTTATAAGCCAGTTATCTGCCAATTATAGGCCAGTTATCTGCCAATTATCTAGCCAATTATAAGCCAGTTATCTAGCCAGTTATAGGCCGAGTTATCAAGCCGATTATCTACCAGTTATAGACCAATTATCTGCCAATTATCGGCCAATTATAGGCCAGTTATATGGCAGTTATCTACCAATTATAGACCAGTTATCTGCCAATTATAGGCCAATTATAAACCAATTATCTGCCAATTATAAACCCAATTATCTACCAGTTATCGACCAATTATAGACCAATTATCTAGCAATTATAAGCCAGTTATCTACGCAATTATAAGCCGAATTATCATAGCCAGTTATCTGCGCAATTATAGGCCAATTATCTACCAATTATCTACCAATTATAGACCAATTATCTACCAATTATAAGCCAATTATCTGCCAGTTATAGGCCAATTATCTGCCAGTTATCTACCAATTATAAGCCAATTATCTGCCAATTACTGCCAGTTATAGGCCAGTTATAAGCCAATTATCAGCCAGTTATCTGCCAGTTATAGGCCAATTATCTGCCAGTTATAGGCCAGTTATCTACCAGTTATCAAGCCAGTTATAGGCAGTTATAAGCCAGTTATCTTGCCAATTATCTGCCAGTTATAGGCAATTATCTGCCAGTTATCTGCCAGTTATCAAACCAGTTATAGGCCAGTTATCTGCCAATATAGAAGCCATTATCTACCAATTATAGGCAATTATCACTTATAGCCAATTATCTACCAGTTATACCGAATTATAAACAATTATCTACCAATTATAAACCAATTATCTGCCAATTATAAACCAGTTATTAGCAGTGCCGCAGTCCAATTCGCCAAACCCGGATTATCTGCCAATTATAAACCAATTATAAACCCGATTATCTACCTACCGATTATAGGCCAATTATCTGCCAATTATAGGCAATCTAGCCAGTACCAATTATCTACCAATTATAAACCGAATTATCTGGCAATTATAAACGCAATTATCAGGCCAATTATCTACCCAATTATAAACCGAATTATCTATCAATTATAAGC
>NW_025752246.1:0-13092 GCF_021184085.1 Oncorhynchus gorbuscha | reverse complement strand
CTTATATTGTCTTGTCATTTTGCTTTTCCCTCTGTTCGTTTTCCCCCTGCTGGTCTTTTTAGGTTCGTTCCCCTTTTTCTCTCTCCCTTCCTCTCTCTCTTCTCTCTATCGTTCCGTTCCTGCTCCCAGCTGTTCCTATTCCCCTAATCAATCATTTAGTCTTCCCACACCTGTTCCCTATCTTTTTCCCTGATTAGAGTCCCTATTTCTCCCCTTGTTTTCCGTCTGCCCTGTCGGATCCTTGTCTATTGTTCACCGTGCTGTGTCTGTGTATCGCCCCTGTCGTGTCGTGTTTCCTCAGATGCTGCGTGGTGAGCAGGTGTCTGAGTCTGCTACGTTCAAGTGCCTTCCCGAGCAACCTGCAGTTCATGATCGAGTCTCCAGTCTGTTCGTCATTACGAGTGGAATTGTGCTTTATGATTGTATATTTACTTTACTGGATTAAAGACTCTGTTTTCGCCAAGTCGCTTTTGGGTCCTCATTCACCTGCATAACAGAAGGATCCGACCAAAAATGGACCCAGCGACTACAGACGCCGTAACACTGCCGTCGAGATCCAAGAGCCATGCTCGGCAGACACGAGCAGGAATTGTCTGCTGCTCGCCATGCCGTGAGAACCTGGGCCGCTCAGGTTTCCGACCTCTCTGGACAGTTCCAGAGTCTTCGCCTCGTGCCACCTGTTACTTCCTGGCCTGCCGAGCCTCCGGAACCTAGGGTTAATAACCCACCTTGCTACCCGGGCAGCCCACGGAGGCCGCTCCTTTCTCACCCAGTGTGATATTGTGTTTTCTCTCCAACCCAACACATACTCTAGAGAGAGAGCTCGGTTGCTTACGCCATTTCACTCCTTACTGGCCGGGGCTCGAGAGTGGGGCACAGCTATCTGGGAGGCAAGGGCTGATTGCTCAACAATTACCAGAACTTTAAAGAGGAGATGATTCGGTTTTTGACCAGTTCAGTTTTTGGTAGGAGGCTCTAGGCCCTGGCTTCCCTATGCCAAGGTGATCGATCCATAACGGATTACTCTATTGAGTTTCGCACTCTTGCTGCTCTAGTGAGTGGAACGAGCCGCGCTGCTCGCCGTTTTCTGGAGGGACTCCACGCAGTGGTTAAAGATGAGATTCTCTCCCGGGAGGTTCCTTCAAGTGTGGACTCTTTGATTGCTCTCGCCATCCGCATAGAACGACGGGGGTAGATCTTCGTCACCAGGCTCGTGGTAGAGAGCTCGCAACGGTGTTTCCCTGCTCCGCATCGCAACCATCTCCCTCCTCTGGCTCAGAGACTGAGCCCATGCAGCTGGGAGGTATTCATCTCGACTAAGGAGAGGAACGAGAATCACCAACCGCCTGTGCCTCTATTGGGACTTGCTGGACATTTTGTTAATTCATGTCCAGTAAAAGCCAGAGCTCATCAGTGCGGAGGGCTACTGGTGAGCGCTACTACTCAGGTCTCTCCATCTAGATCCTGTACTACTTTGTCGGTCCATCTACGCTGGACCGGTTCGGTGCTACATGCAGTGCCTTGATAAACTCTGGGGCTGAGGGTTGTTTCATGGACGTAAGCATGGGTTCGAAACATGACATTCGTTTCAGAGAGTTAGACAAGCCTACGCCCATGTTCGCCTTAGATGGTAGTCATCTTCCCAGTATCAGATTTGAGACACTACCTTTAACCCTCACAGTATCTGGTAACCACAGTGAGACTATTTCTTTTTTTGATTTTTCGTTCACCTTTTACACCTGTTGTTTTGGGTCATCCCTGGCTAGTATGTCATAATCCTTCTATTAATTGGTCTAGTAATTCTATCCTATCCTGGAACGTTTCTTGTCATGTGAAGTGTTTAATGTCTGCCATCCCTCCCGTTTCTTCTGTCCCCACTTCTCAGGAGGAACCTGGCGATTTGACAGAGTGCCGGAGGAATATCATGATCTGCGCACGGTCTTCAGTCGGTCCCGAGCCAACTCCCTTCCTCCTCACCGGTCGTATGATTGTAGTATTGATCTCCTTCCGGGGACCACTCCTCCTCGGGGTAGACTATACTCTCTGTCGGCTCCCGAACGTAAGGCTCTCGAGGATTATTTATCTGTGTCTCTTGGACGCCGGTACCATAGTGCCTTCTTCCTCTCCGGCCGGGGCGGGGTTTTTTTTTTGTTAAGAAGAAGGACGGTACTCTGCGCCCCTGCGTGGATATCGAGGGCTGAATGACATAACGGTTAAGAATCATTATCCGCTTCCCCTTATGTCATCAGCCTTCGAGATTCTGCAGGGAGCCAGGTGCTTTACTAAGTTGGACCTTCGTAACGCTTACCATCTCGTGCACATCAGAGAGGGGGACGAGTGGAAAACGGCGTTTAACACTCCGTTAGGGCATTTTGAGTACCGGGTTCTGCCGTTTGGTCTCGGCCAATGCGCCAGCTGTTTTTCAGGCATTAGTTAATGATGTTCTGAGAGACATGCTGAACATCTTTGTTTTTGTCTATCTTGACGATATCCTGATTTTTTTCACCGTCACTCGAGATTCATGTTCAGCACGTTCGCGTGTTCTACAGCGCCTTTTAGAGAATTGTCTCTACGTGAAGGCTGAGAAGTGCTCTTTTCATGTCTCCTCCGTTACTTTTCTCGGTTCCGTTATTTCCGCTGAAGGCATTCAGATGGATTCCGCTAAGGTCCAAGCTGTCAGTGATTGGCCCGTTCCAAGGTCACGTGTCGAGTTGCAGCGCTTTCTAGGTTTCGCTAATTTCTATCGGGCGTTTCATTAGTAATTTCGGTCAAGTTGCTGCCCCTCTCACAGCTCTTACTTCTGTCAAGACGTGTTTTAAGTGGTCCGGTTCCGCCCAGGGAGCTTTTGATCTTCTAAAAGAACGTTTTACGTCCGCTCCTATCCTCGTTACTCCTGACGTCACTAGACAATTCATTGTCGAGGTTGACGCTTCAGAGGTAGGCGTGGGAGCCATTCTATCCCAGCGCTTCCAGTCTGACGATAAGGTTCATCCTTGCGCTTATTTTTCTCATCGCCTGTCGCCATCTGAACGCAACTATGATGTGGGTAACCGCGAACTGCTCGCCATCCGCTTAGCCCTAGGCGAATGGCGACAGTGGTTGGAGGGGGCGACCGTTCCTTTGTCGTTTGGACAGACCATAAGAACCTTGAGTACATCCGTTCTGCCAAACGACTTAATGCTCGTCAAGCTCGTTGGGCGTTGTTTTTCGCTCGTTTCGAGTTTGTGATTTCTTACCTACTTACTTACGGTTTGATTTGTTTGATCGTAGCTAGCTACATAGCTAGCTACATAGCCGTCTGTGTATCAAAGATAATTGTGTAGTCTAGAGCGATTTTCTAGGTTAGCTAGCCAGCTATTGTCGTTCTTTTAACGCAACGTAACGTAATCAACACTGCTAGCTAGCCAGCTAGCCCCCGAATAGCAGCACTGTAGAAACTACTACACTCAACGGAACGACTTGATTAGTGTAGTGTCAACAACGCAGCCACTGTCAGCTAGCCTACAAAGTCAACAACGCAGCCACTGCCAGCTAGCCTACTTCAGCAGTACTGTATCATTTTTAATAATTTTAGTCAATAAGATTCTTGCTACGTAAGCTTAACTTTCTGAACATTCGAGACGTGTAGTCCACTTGTCATTCCAATCTCCTTGCATTAGCGTAGCCTCTTCTGTAGCCTGTCAACTATGTGTCTGTCTATCCCTGTTCTCTCCTCTCTGCACAGACCATACAAACGCTCCACACCGCGTGGCCGCTGCCACCCCAATCTGGTGGTCCCAGCGCACGACCCACGTGAGTTCCCAGGTCTCCGGTAGCCTCTGGAACTGCCGATCTGCAGCCAACAAGGCAGAGTTCATCTCAGCCTATGCCTCCCTCCAGTCCCTCGACTTCTTGGCACTGACAGAAACATGGATCACCACAGATAACACTGCTACTCCTACTGCTCTCTCTTCGTCCGCCCACGTGTTCTCCGCACACCCCGAGAGCTTCTGGTCAGCGGGGTGGTGGCATAGGGATCCTTATCTCTCCCATGTGGTCATTCTCTCTTTCTCCCCTTACCCATCTGTCTATCGCCTCCTTTTGAGTTTCATGCTGTCACAGTTACCAGCCCTTTCAAGCTTAACATCCTTATCATTTATCGCCCTCCAGGTCCCCTCGGAGAGTTCATCAATGAGCTTGATGCCTTGATAAGCTCCTTTCCTGAGGACGGCTCACCTCTCACAGTTCTGGGCGACTTTAACCTCCCCACGTCTACCTTTGACTCATTCCTCTCTGCCTCCTTCTTTCCACTCCTCTCCTCTTTTGACCTCACCCCTCTCACCTTCCCCCTACTCACAAGGCAGGCAATACGCTCGACCTCATCTTTACTAGATGCTGTTCTTCCACTAACCTCATTGCAACTCCTCCAAGTCTCCGACCACTACCTTGTATCCTTTTCCCTCTCGCTCTCATCCAACACTTCCCACACTGCCCCTACTGGATGGTATCGCGCCGTCCCAACCTTCGCTCTCTCTCCCCCCCTCTCTCCTCTTCCATCCTATCATCTCTTCCCTCTGCTCAAACCTTCTCCAACCTATCTCCTGATTCTGCCTCCTCAACCCTCCTCTCCTCCCTTTCTGCATCCTTTGACTCTCTATGTCCCCTATCTTCCAGGCCGGCTCGGTCCTCCCCTCCCGCTCCGTGGCTTGACGACTCAATGCGAGCTCACAGAACAGGGCTCCGGAAGGCCGAGCGGAAATGGAGGAAAACTCGCCTCCCTGCGGACCTGGCATCCTTTCACTCCCTCCTCTCTACATTTTCCTCCTCTGTCTCTGCTGCTAAAGCCACTTTCTACCACTCTAAATTCCAAGCATCTGCCTCTAACCCTAGGAAGCTCTTTGCCACATTCTCCTCCCTCCTGAATCCTCCTCCCCCTCCCCCTCCTCCCTCTCTGCAGATGACTTCGTCAACCATTTTGAAAAGAAGATCGACGACATCCGATCCTCGTTTGCTAAGTCAAACAACATCGCTGGTTCTGCTCACACTGCCCTACCCTGTGCTCTGACCTCTTTCTCCCCTCTCTCTCCAGATGAAATCTCGCGTCTTGTGACGGCCGGCCGCCCAACAACCTGCCCGCTCGACCCTATCCCCTCCTCTCTTCTCCAGACCATTTCCGGAGACCTTCTCCCTTACCTCACCTCGCTCATCAACTTATCCCTGACCGCTGGCTACGTCCCTTCCGTCTTCAAGAGAGCGAGAGTTGCACCCCTTCTGAAAAAACCTACACTCGATCCCTCCGATGTCAACAACTACAGACCAGTATCCCTTCTTTCTTTTTCTCTCCAAAACTCTTGAACGTGCCGTCCTTGGTCAGCTCTCCCGCTATCTCTCTCAGAATGACCTTCTTGATCCAAATCAGTCAGGTTTCAAGACTAGTCATTCAACTGAGACTGCTCTTCTCTGTATCACGGAGGCGCTCCGCACCGCTAAAGCTAACTCTCTCTCCTCTGCTCTCATCCTTCTAGACCTATCGGCTGCCTTCCGGTTGGAGCGAGTGGTCGCATCTGCACGTCGCTCCAACGGGTAGTATAACTTTTTCATTACTTTTTCATTATATTTCATTATATCACAACGGTTTGATTTGTCTTATCTTAGCAATTTCTTCTCAGCTAGCTACATAGCCGTCTTTGTATCAAAGATAATTGCGTAATTATCGTATTTCGCCGTCCCTAACGTAGTCTTCACTAGCCAGCTAGCTAACGTCCACTGATTAGCTGCACTGGAGAAACTGTTACACTCAACTGAACGACTTGATCAGTGTAGTGTTAGCTAGCTACATAGCTGTCTTTGCTGTCTTCGTATCATCGTATCATCGTATCCAAGATAATTGTGTTGTTTAGGTTTAGAGTGTAGTCTTAGAGTGATTATCTTAATTTGCACGAGGTTAGCTAGCCAGCTATTTGTCGTCCTTAACGTAGGTGACTCTGCTAGCTAGCCAACAGCTAGCCAACGCTAACCAACGTCTTCTGTATAGAACTCAACTACCCGGTCGCATTCACAGGTTGTATCACATTTTCACTTCATTTTCATTACAGTACAACGGTTTTGATTTGTTTGATCGTAGCTAGCTACTTGGCTAGCTACATAGCCGTCTTTGTATCAAAGATAATTGTGTAGTCTAGAGCGATTTTCTAGGTTAAGCTAGCCATCTATTGTCGTTCTTTTAGCATAGCGTAACGTAAACAACACTGCTAGCTAGCCTGCTAGCCCCCGAATAGCAACACTGCAGAAACTATTACACTCAGCGGAACGACTTGATTAGTGTAGTGTCAACAACGCACCCACTGCCAGCTGACCTACTTCAGCAGTACTGTATCATTTTAATCATTTTAGTCAATAAGATTCTTGCTACGTAGCTTAACTTTCTGAACATTCGAGACGTGTAGTCCACTTGTCATTCAATCTCCTTTGCATTAGCGTAGCCTCTTCTGTAGCCTGTCAACTATGTGTCGGTTTATCCCTGTTCTCTCCTCTCTGCACAGACCATACAAACGCTCCTCACCGCGTGGCGCGGCCACCCTACTCTGGTGGTCCCAGCGCGCACGACCCACGTGGAGTTCCAGGTCTCCGGTAGCCTCTGGAACTGCCAATCTGCGGTCAACAAGGCAGAGTTCATCTCAGCCCATGCCTCCCTCAGTCCCTCGACTTCTTGGCCCTGAGAAACATGGATCACCACAGACAACACTGCTACTCCTACTGCTCTCTCTTCGTCCGCCCACGTGTTCTCGCACACGAGAGCGTCTGGTCAGCGGGGTGGTGGCACGGGATCCTCATCTCTCCCAAGTGGTCATTCTCTCTTTCTCCCCTTACCCATCTGTCTATCGCCTCCTTTGAATTCCATGCTGTCACAGTTACTAGCCCTTTCAAGCTTAACATCCTTATCATTTATCGCCCTCCAGGTTCCCTCGGAGAGTTCATCAATGAGCTTGATGCCTTGATAAGCTCCTTTCCTGAGGACGGCTCACCTCTCACAGTTCTGGGCGACTTTAACCTCCCCGTCTACCTTTGACTCTTTCCTCTCTGCCTCCTTCTTTCCACTCCTCTCCTCTTTTGACCTCACCCTCTCACCTTCCCCCCTACTCACAAGGCAGGCAATACGCTCGACCTCATCTTTACTAGATGCTGTTCTTCCACTAACCTCATTGCAACTCCCCTCAAGTCTCCGACCACTGCCTTGTATCCTTTTCCCTCTCGCTCTCATCCAACACCTCCCACACTGCCCCTACTCGGATGGTATCGCGCCGTCCCAACCTTCGCTCTCTCTCCCCCGCTACTCTCTCCTCTTCCATCCTATCATCTCTTCCCTCCGCTCAAACCTTCTCCCACCTATCTCCTGATTCTGCCTCCTCAACCCTCCTCTCCTCCCTCTCTGCATCCCTTGACTCTCTATGTCCCCTATCCTCCAGGCCGGCTCGGTCCTCCCCCCCGCTCCGTGGCTCGATGACTCATTGCGAGCTCACAGAACAGGGCTCCGGGCAGCCGAGCGGAAATGGAGGAAAACTCGCCTCCCTGCGGACCTGGCATCCTTTCACTCCCTCCTCTCTACATTTTCCTCCTCTGTCTCTGCTGCTAAAGCCACTTTCTACCACGCTAAATTCCAAGCTTCTGCCTCCAACCCTAGGAAGCTCTTTGCCACCTTCTCCTCCTCCTGAATCCTCCGCCCCCTCCCCCCTCCTCCCTCTCTGCAGATGACTTCGTCAACCATTTTGAAAAGAAGGTCGACGACATCCGATCCTCGTTTGCTAAGTCAAACGACACCGCTAGTTCTGCTCACACTGCCCTACCCTGTGCTCTGACCTCTTTCTCCCCTCTCTCTCCAGATGAAATCTCGCGTCTTGTGACGACCGGCCGCCCAACAACCTGCCCGCTTGACCCTATCCCCTCCTCTCTTCTCCAGACCATTTCCGGAGACCTTCTCCCTTACCTCACCTCGCTCATCAACTCATCCCTGACCGTTGGCTACGTCCCTTCCGTCTTCAAGAGAGCGAGTTGCACCCCTTCTGAAAAAACCTACACTCGATCCCTCCGATGTCAACAATTACAGACCAGTATCCCTTCTTTCTTTTCTCTCCAAAACTCTTGAACGTGCCGTCCTTGGCCAGCTCTCCGCTATCTCTCTCTGAATGACCTTCTTGATCCAAATCAGTCAGGTTTCAAGACTAGTCATTCAACTGAGACTGCTCTCCTCTGTATCACGGAGGCTCCGCACTGCTAAAGCTAACTCTCTCTCCTCTGCTCTCATCCTTCTAGATCTATCGGCTGCCTTCGATACTGTGAACCATCAGATCCTCCTCTCCACCCTCTCCGAGTTGGGCATCTCCGGCGCGCTTGGAGTTGCGTCCTACCTGACAGGTCGCTCCTACCAGGTGGCGTGGCGAGAATCTGTCTCCCTCACCACGCTCTCACCACTGGTGTCCCCAGGGCTCTGTTCTTGGCCCTCTCCTATTCTCGCTATACACCAAGTCACTTGGCTCTGTCATAACCTCACATGGTCTCTCTTATCATTGCTATGCAGACGACACACAATTAATCTTCTCCTTTCCCCCTTCTGATGACCAGGTGGCGAAGCATCTCTGCATGTCTGGCAGACATATCAGTGTGGATGACGGATCACCACCTCAAGCTGAACCTCGGCAAGACGGAGCTGCTCTTCCTCCCGGGAAGGACTGCCCGTTCCATGATCTCGCCATCACGGTTGACAACTCCATTGTGTCCTCCTCCCAGAGCGCCAAGAACCTTGGCGTGATCCTGGACAACACCCTGTCGTTCTCAACTAACATCAAGGCGGTGGCCCGTTCCTGTAGGTTCATGCTCTACAACATCCGCAGAGTACGACCCTGCCTCACACAGGAAGCGGCGCAGGTCCTAATCCAGGCACTTGTCATCTCCCGTCTGGATTACTGCAACTCGCTGTTGGCTGGGCTCCCTGCCTGTGCCATTAAACCCCTTCAACTCATCCAGAACGCCGCAGCCCGTCTGGTGTTCAACCTTCCCAAGTTCTCTCCACGTCACCCCGCTCCTCCGTTCTCTCCACTGGCTTCCAGTTGAAGCTCGCATCCGCTACAAGACCATGGTGCTTGCCTACGGAGCTGTGAGGGAACGGCACCTCAGTACCTCCAGGCTCTGATCAGGCCCTACACCCAAACAAGGGCACTGCGTTCATCCACCTCTGGCCTGCTCGCCTCCCTACCACTGAGGAAGTACAGCTCCCCGCTCAGCCCAGTCAAAACTGTTTGCTGCCCTGGCCCCCAATGGTGGAACAAACTCCCTCACGACGCCAGGACAGCGGAGTCAATCACCACCTTCCGGAGACACCTGAAACCCACCTCTTTAAGGAATACCTAGGATAGGTTAAGTAATCCCTCTCACCCCACCCCCCCTAAGTTTTAGATGCACTATTGTTAAGTGACTGTCCCACTGGATGTCATAAGGTGATTGCACCAATTTGTAAGCGCTCTGGATAGAGCGTCTGCTAAAAAGCGACATGTAAATGTAAATGTAAATGATACTGTGAACCATCAGATCCTCCTCTCCACCCTCTCGAGTTGGGCATCTCGGCATGGCCCACGCTTGGATTGCGTCCTACCTGACAGGTCGCTCCTACCAGGTGGCGTGGCGGAGTCTGTCTCCTCACCACGCTCTCACCACTGGTGTCCCCCAGGGCTCTGTTCTAGGCCCTCTCCTATTCTCGCTATACACCAAGTCACTTGGCTCTGTCATAACCTCACATGGTCTCTCCTATCATTGCTATGCAGACACGACACACAATTAATCTTCTCCTTTCCCCCTTCTGATGACCAGGTGGCGAATCGCATCTCTGCATGTCTGGCAGACATATCCCAGTGTGGATGAGTCACCACCTCAAGCTGAACCGGCCAGAGACGGAGCTGCTCTTCCTCCCGGGGGAAGGACTGCCCGTTCCATGATCTCGCCATCACGGTTGACAACTCCATTGTGTCCTCCTCCCAGAGCGCTAAGAACCTTGGCGTGATCCTGGACAACAAACTGTCGTTTCTCAACTAACATCAAGGCGGTGGCCCGTTCCTGTAGGTTCATGCTCTACAACATCCAGAGTACGACCCTGCCTCACACAGGAAGCGCGCAGGTCCTAATCCAGGCACTTGTCATCTCCGTCTGGATTACAGCTCGCTGTTGGCTGGGCTCCCTGCCTGTGCCATTAAACCCCTACAACTCATCCAGAACGCAGCCCGTCTAGTGTTCAACCTTCCCAAGTTCTCTCTCCACGTCACCCGGCTCCTGCTCTCTCCACTGGCTTCCAGTTGAAGCTCGCATCCGCTACAAGACCATGGTGCTTGCCTACGGAGCTGTGAGACGGCACCTCAGTACCTCCAGGCTCTGATCAGGCCCTACACCCAAATAAAGGCACTGCGTTCATCCACCTCTGGCCTGCTCGCCTCCCTACCACTGAGGAAGTACAGTTCCCGCTCAGCTCAGTCAAAACTGTTCGCTGCTCTGGCTCCCCAATGGTGGAACAAACTCCCTCACGACGCCAGGACAGCGGAGTCAATCACCACCTTCCGGGACACACCAAACCCACCTCTTTAAGGAATACCTAGGATAGGATAAAGTAATCCTTCTCACCCCCCTTAAAATATTTAGATGCACTATTGTAAAGTGGTTGTTCCACTGGATGTCATAAGGTGAATGCACCAATTTGTAAGTCGCTCTGGATAAGAGCGTCTGCTAAATGACTTAAATGTAAAAATGTAAATGTTACCGTCCGGGTAGCAAGAACACCAAGCCTGATGCCTTATCCCGTCTTTTTAGTTCTTCTGTGGCTTCTACTGATCCCGAGGGGATTCTTCCTTATGGGCGTGTTGTCGGGTTGACAGTCTGGGGAATTGAAAGACAGGTTAAGCAAGCACTCACGCACACTGCGTCGCCGCGCGCTTGTCCTAGTAACCTTCTTTTCGTTCCTGTTTCCACTCGTTTGGCTGTTCTTCAGTGGACTCACTCTGCCAAGTTAGCTGGTCATCCCGGTGTTGAGGCACTCTTGCGTCTATTCGCCAGCGCTTTGGTGGCCGACTCAGGAGCGTGACACACGCCCCGTTTCGTGGCTGCTTGTTCGGACTGCGCGCAGACTAAGTCAGGTAACTCTCCTCCTGCCAGTCGTCTCGACCGCTCCCCATTCCTTCTCAACCATGGTCTCACATCGCTCTAGACTTCATTGCCGTCTGCCTTTGTCTGGGGAAGACTGTGATTCTTACGGTTGTCGATAGGTTCTCTAAGGCGGCACATTTCATTCCCCTCGCTAAACTTCCTTCCGCTAAGGAGGCGGCACAAATCATCGAGAATGTGTTCAGAATTCATGGCCTCCCGTTAGACGCCCGTTTCAGACAGAGCCCGCAATTCACGTCACTGTTTTGGAGGGAGTTCTGTTGTTTGATTGATGCGTCCGTCAGTCTCTCTTCCGGGTTTCATCCCCAGTCCCTAGCGGTCAAGCAGAGGGCCAATCAGACGATTGGTCGCATACTACGCAGCCTTTCTTTCAGAAATCCTGCGTCTTGGGCAGAACAGCTCCCCTGGGCAGAATACGCTCACAACTCGCTTCCTTCGTCTGCTACCGGGCTATCTCCGTTTTCAGAGTAGTCTGGGTTACCAGCCTCCTCTGTTCTCATCCCCCAGCTTGCCGAGTCCAGCGTTCCCTCCCGCTCAAGCGTTTGTCCAACGTTGTGAGCGCACCTGGAGGAGGGTGAGGTCTGCACTTTGCCGTTACAGGGCACAGACTGTGAGAGCCGCCAATAAACGCAGGATTAAGAGTCCAGGTATTTGCAGCCAGGAAGTGTGGCTTTCCACTCGCAACCTTCCTCTTACGACAGCTTCGTAAGTTGACTCCGCAGTTCATTGGTCCGTTCCGTGTCTCCCAGGTCGTCAATCCTGTCGCTGTGCGACTGCTTCTTCCCGACATCTTCGTCGCGTCCATCCTGTCTTCCATGTCTCCTGTGTCAAGCCCTTTCTTCGCACCCCGTTCGTCTTCCCTCCCCCTCCCCGTCCTTGTCGAGCGCACCTATTTACAAGGTACGTAGGATCATGGACATGCGTTCTCGAGGACGGGGTCACCAATACTTAGTGGATTGGGAGGGTTACGGTCCTGAGGAGAGGAGTTGGGTTCCGTCTCGGGACGTGCTGGACCGTTCACTTATTGATGATTTCCTCCGTTGCCGCCAGGATTCCTCCTCCGAGTGCGCCAGGAGGCGCTCGGTGAGTGGGGGGTACTGTCATGTTTTGTCTTATATTGTCTTGTCATTTTGCTTTTCCCTCTGTTCGTTTTCCCCCTGCTGGTCTTTTAGGTTCGTTCCCTTTTTCTCTCTCCCTTCCTCTCTCTCTTCTCTCTATCGTTCCGTTCCTGCTCCCAGCTGTTCTATTCCCCTAATCAATCATTTAGTCTTCCCACACCTGTTCCCTATCTTTTTCCCTGATTAGAGTCCCTATTTCTCCCCTTGTTTTCCGTTTCTGCCCTGTCGGATCCTTGTCTATTGTTCACCGTGCTGTGTCTGTGTATCGCCTGTCGTGTCGTGTTTCCCTCAGATGCTGCGTGGTGAGCAGGTCTGAGTCTGCTACGTTCAAGTGCCTTCCCGAGGCAACCTGCAGTTCATGATCGAGTCTCCAGTCTGTTCTCGTCATTACGAGTGGAATTGTGCTTTATGATTGTATATTTACTTTACTGGATTAAAGACTCTGTTTCGCCAAGTCGCTTTTGGGTCCTCATTCACCTGCATAACACCCACAGTGCTTGGTACATAATGGGATTTGATACAGGGCACTGAGGGCACACGCTCAGGAAAAACTCCTAGCCTAAGCGAAGGAGCATTGATACACACCCAGCTATATCTCCAAGGAGCGTTGATAGTATAACACACAGCTATATCTCAAGGAGCATTGATACACACCCAGCTATATCTCCAGGGTGTTGATACACAACCAGCTATATCTCCAAGGAGCATTGATACACACCCAGCTATATCTCCAAGGAGTGTTGATAGTGTAACACACAGCTATATCTCCAAGGAGCATTGATACACACCCAGCTAT
>NW_025752245.1:0-13093 GCF_021184085.1 Oncorhynchus gorbuscha | reverse complement strand
CTGTCTGTGTCCTCAGGGACATGGTGTCTGTCTGTGTCCTCAGGGACATGGTCTGTCTGTCTCCTCAGGGACATCTGTCTGTGTCCTCAGGGACATGGTGTCTGTCTGTGTCCTCAGGGACATGGTGTCTGTCTGTGTCCTCAGGGACATGGTGTCTGTCTGTGTCCTCAGGGACATGGTGTCTGTCTGTGTCCTCAGGGACATGGTGTCTGTCTGTGTCCTCAGGGACATGGTGTCTGTCTGTGTCCTCAGGGACATGGTGTCTGTCTGTGTCCTCAGGGACATGGTGTCTGTCTGTGTCCTCAGGGACATGGTGTCTGTCTGTGTCCTCAGGGACATGGTGTCTGTCTGTCTGTGTCCTCAGGGACATGGTGTCTGTCTGTCTGTCTCCTCAGGGACATGGTGTCTGTCTGTGTCCTCAGGGACATGGTGTCTGTCTGTGTCCTCAGGGACATGGTGTCTATCTGTGTCCTCAGGGACATGGTGTCTGTCTGTGTCCTCAGGGACATGGTGTCTG
Organism: Oncorhynchus gorbuscha; assembly: GCF_021184085.1. NCBI lineage: Eukaryota > Metazoa > Chordata > Actinopteri > Salmoniformes > Salmonidae > Oncorhynchus > Oncorhynchus gorbuscha. The sequence goes on along the minus strand of NW_025752245.1, from coordinate 12,576 downwards.
TCTGTGTCCTCAGGGACATGGTGTCTGTCTGTGTCCTCAGGGACATGGTGTCTGTCTGTGTCCTCAGGGACATGGTGTCTGTCTGTGTCCTCAGGGACATGGTGTCTGTCTGTGTCCTCAGGGACATGGTGTCTGTGTCCTCAGGGACATGGTGTCTGTCTGTGTCCTCAGGGACATGGTGTCTGTCTGTGTCCTCAGGGACATGGTGTCTGTCTGTGTCCTCAGGGACATGGTGTCTGTCTGTGTCCTCAGGGACATGGTGTCTGTCTGTGTCCTCAGGGACATGGTGTCTGTCTGTGTCCTCAGGGACATGGTGTCTGTCTGTGTCCTCAGGGACATGGTGTCTGTCTCCTCAGGGACATGATGTCTGTCTGTGTCCTCAGGGACATGGTGTCTGTCTGTGTCCTCAGGGACATGGTGTCTGTCTGTGTCCTCAGGGACATGGTGTCTGTCTGTGTCCTCAGGGACATGGTGTCTGTCTGTGTCCTCAGGGACATGGTGTCTGTCTGTGTCCTCAGGGACATGGTGTCTGTCTGTGTCCTCAGGGACATGGTGTCTGTCTGTGTCCTCAGGGACATGGTGTGTGCCCGGTCAGGCTGGTCTGAATAAGCGCTGGGACAGAAATAGTCAAGTGTTTAATTTTAACTGAGTTAACTAATCAGAAGTCATTATAGACCATGTCTAGCCAGAACAACAACAAAGGTCGTAGAGCAGGCTCAGGGCCTGACACCGGGAAGACAGAGCAGGTTTGCTCCCAGAACTCTCTTCTCCTAGAGGGAGATAACGTGGTTCTGATGACCAGTCAGTCAGTGATCTCTGCTCCCAGAACTCTCTTCTCCTAGTGGGAGATAATAATATAATATATGAATATATGCCATTTAGCAGACGCTTTTATCCAAAGCGACTTACAGTCATGTGTGCATACATTCTATGTATGGGTGGTCCCGGGGATCGAACCCACTACCCTGGCGTTACAAGCGCCATGCTCTACCAACTGAGCTACAGAAGGACCATAACGTAGTTCTGATGGCCAGTCAGTCAGTGATCTCTGCTCCCAGAACTCTCTTCTCCTAGAGGGAGATAACGTGGTTCTGATGACCAGTCAGTCAGTGATCTCTTCACCCAGAACTCTCCTCTCCTTATCAGTGGGAGATAACGTGGTTCTGATGACCAGTCAGTCAGTGATCTCTGCACCCAGAACTCTCTTCTCCTAGTGGGAGATAACGTGGTTCTGATGGCCAGTCAGTCAGTGATCTCTGCTCCCAGAACTCTCCTCTCCTTATCAGTGGGAGATAACGTGGTTCTGATGACCAGTCAGTGATCTCTTCTCCCAGAACTCTCTTCTCCTTATCAGTGGGAGATAACATGGTTCTGATGGCCAGTCAGTCAGTGATCTCTGCTCCCAGAACTCTCTTCTCCTAGAGGGAGATAACGTGGTTCTGATGGCCAGTCAGTCAGTGATCTCTGCACCCAGAACTCTCCTCTCCTAGAGGGAGATAACGTGGTTCTGATGGCCAGTCAGTCAGTGATCTCTGCTCCCAGAACTCTCCTCTCCTTATCAGTGGGAGATAATGTGGTTCTGTTGACCAGTCAGTCAGTGATCTCTGCACCCAGAACTCTCCTCTCCTTATCAGTGGGAGATAACGTGGTTCTGATGGCCAGTCAGTCAGTGATCTCTGCTCCCAGAACTCTCCTCTCCTAGTGGGAGATAACGTAGTTCTGATGACCAGTCAGTCAGTGATCTCTGCTCCCAGAACTCTCTTCTCCTAGAGGGAGATAACGTGGTTCTGATGACCAGTCAGTCAGTGATCTCTGCTCCCAGAACTCTCTTCTCCTAAAGGGAGATAACGTGGTTCTGATGACCAGTCAGTCAGTGATCTCTGCACCCAGAACTCTCCTCTCCTTATCAGTGGGAGATAACGTGGTTCTGATGGCCAGTCAGTCAGTGATCTCTGCACCCAGAACTCTCTTCTCCTAGTGGGAGATAACGTGGTTCTGATGGCCAGTCAGTCAGTGATCTCTGCTCCCAGAACTCTCCTCTCCTTATCAGTGGGAGATAACGTGGTTCTGATGACCAGTCAGTGATCTCTTCTCCCAGAACTCTCTTCTCCTTATCAGTGGGAGATAACGTGGTTCTGATGGCCAGTCAGTCAGTGATCTCTGCTCCCAGAACTCTCTTCTCCTAGAGGGAGATAACGTGGTTCTGATGGCCAGTCAGTCAGTGATCTCTGCACCCAGAACTCTCCTCTCCTAGAGGGAGATAACGTGGTTCTGATGGCCAGTCAGTCAGTGATCTCTGCTCCCAGAACTCTCCTCTCCTTATCAGTGGGAGATAATGTGGTTCTGTTGACCAGTCAGTCAGTGATCTCTGCACCCAGAACTCTCCTCTCCTTATCAGTGGGAGATAACGTGGTTCTGATGGCCAGTCAGTCAGTGATCTCTGCTCCCAGAACTCTCCTCTCCTAGTGGGAGATAACGTAGTTCTGATGACCAGTCAGTCAGTGATCTCTGCTCCCAGAACTCTCTTCTCCTAGAGGGAGATAACGTGGTTCTGATGACCAGTCAGTCAGTGATCTCTGCTCCCAGAACTCTCTTCTCCTAGAGGGAGATAACGTGGTTCTGATGACCAGTCAGTCAGTGATCTCTGCACCCAGAACTCTCCTCTCCTTATCAGTGGGAGATAACGTGGTTCTGATGGCCAGTCAGTCAGTGATCTCTGCACCCAGAACTCTCCTCTCCTTATCAGTGGGAGATAATGTGGTTCTGATGGCCAGTCAGTCAGTGATCTCTGCACCCAGAACTCTCTTCTCCTAGAGGGAGATAACGTGGTTCTGATGACCAGTCAGTCAGTGATCTCTGCACCCAGAACTCTCCTCTCCTAGTGGGAGATAACGTGGTTCTGATGACCAGTCAGTCAGTGATCTCTGCTCCCAGAACTCTCTTCTCCTAGAGGGAGATAACGTGGTTCTGATGACCAGTCAGTCAGTGATCTCTGCTCCCAGAACTCTCCTCTCCTTATCAGTGGGAGATAACGTGGTTCTGATGACCAGTCAGTCAGTGATCTCTGCACCCAGAACTCTCCTCTCCTAGTGGGAGATAACGTAGTTCTGATGACCAGTCAGTCAGTGATCTCTGCACCCAGAACTCTCCTCTCCTTATCAGTGGGAGATAACGTGGTTCTGATGACCAGTCAGTCAGTGATCTCTTCACCCAGAACTCTCCTCTCCTAGTGGGAGATAACGTGGTTCTGATGGCCAGTCAGTCAGTGATCTCTGCACCAGAACTCTCCTCTCCTTATCAGTGGGAGATAACGTGGTTCTGATGGCCAGTCAGTCAGTGATCTCTGCTCCCAGAACTCTCCTCTCCTAGTGGGAGATAACGTGGTTCTGATGACCAGTCAGTCAGTGATCTCTGCTCCCAGAACTCTCCTCTCCTAGTGGGAGATAACGTGGTTCTGATGACCAGTCAGTCAGTGATCTCTGCACCCAGAACTCTCCTCTCCTTATCAGTGGGAGATAACGTGGTTCTGATGACCAGTCAGTGAGTGATCTCTGCTCCCAGAACTCTCTTCTCCTAGAGGGAGATAACGTGGTTCTGATGACCAGTCAGTCAGTGATCTCTGCACCCAGAACTCTCCTCTCCTAGTGGGAGATAACGTGGTTCTGATGGCCAGTCAGTCAGTGATCTCTGCTCCCAGAACTCTCTTCTCCTAGAGGGAGATAACGTGGTTCTGATGACCAGTCAGTCAGTGATCTCTGCACCCAGAACTCTCCTCTCCTAGTGGGAGATAACGTGGTTCTGATGGCCAGTCAGTCAGTGATCTCTGCTCCCAGAACTCTCCTCTCCTTATCAGTGGGAGATAACGTGGTTCTGATGGCCAGTCAGTCAGTGATCTCTGCTCCCAGAACTCTCCTCTCCTAGTGGGAGATAACGTGGTTCTGATGACCAGTCAGTCAGTGATCTCTGCTCCCAGAACTCTCTTCTCCTAGAGGGAGATAACGTGGTTCTGATGACCAGTCAGTCAGTGATCTCTGCTCCCAGAACTCTCTTCTCCTAGAGGGAGATAACGTGGTTCTGATGACCAGTCAGTCAGTGATCTCTGCACCCAGAACTCTCCTCTCCTTATCAGTGGGAGATAACGTGGTTCTGATGGCCAGTCAGTCAGTGATCTCTGCACCCAGAACTCTCCTCTCCTTATCAGTGGGAGATAACGTGGTTCTGATGGCCAGTCAGTCAGTGATCTCTGCACCCAGAACTCTCTTCTCCTAGAGGGAGATAACGTGGTTCTGATGACCAGTCAGTCAGTGATCTCTGCACCCAGAACTCTCCTCTCCTAGTGGGAGATAACGTGGTTCTGATGACCAGTCAGTCAGTGATCTCTGCTCCCAGAACTCTCTTCTCCTAGAGGGAGATAACGTGGTTCTGATGACCAGTCAGTCAGTGATCTCTGCTCCCAGAACTCTCCTCTCCTTATCAGTGGGAGATAACGTGGTTCTGATGACCAGTCAGTCAGTGATCTCTGCACCCAGAACTCTCCTCTCCTAGTGGGAGATAACGTAGTTCTGATGACCAGTCAGTCAGTGATCTCTGCACCCAGAACTCTCCTCTCCTTATCAGTGGGAGATAACGTGGTTCTGATGGCCAGTCAGTCAGTGATCTCTGCTCCCAGAACTCTCCTCTCCTAGTGGGAGATAACGTGGTTCTGATGACCAGTCAGTCAGTGATCTCTGCTCCCAGAACTCTCCTCTCCTAGTGGGAGATAACGTGGTTCTGATGACCAGTCAGTCAGTGATCTCTGCACCCAGAACTCTCCTCTCCTTATCAGTGGGAGATAACGTGGTTCTGATGACCAGTCAGTGAGTGATCTCTGCTCCCAGAACTCTCTTCTCCTAGAGGGAGATAACGTGGTTCTGATGACCAGTCAGTCAGTGATCTCTGCACCCAGAACTCTCCTCTCCTAGTGGGAGATAACGTGGTTCTGATGGCCAGTCAGTCAGTGATCTCTGCTCCCAGAACTCTCTTCTCCTAGAGGGAGATAACGTGGTTCTGATGACCAGTCAGTCAGTGATCTCTGCACCCAGAACTCTCCTCTCCTAGTGGGAGATAACGTGGTTCTGATGGCCAGTCAGTCAGTGATCTCTGCTCCCAGAACTCTCCTCTCCTTATCAGTGGGAGATAACGTGGTTCTGATGGCCAGTCAGTCAGTGATCTCTGCTCCCAGAACTCTCCTCTCCTAGTGGGAGATAACGTGGTTCTGATGACCAGTCAGTCAGTGATCTCTGCTCCCAGAACTCTCCTCTCCTAGTGGGAGATAACGTGGTTCTGATGACCAGTCAGTCAGTGATCTCTGCTCCCAGAACTCTCCTCTCCTAGTGGGAGATAATCAGACATTTCTGAAGGAGGTGGTAGCTATCTGGGCTGTAGATAAAACACAATGCTTTTATAACACAGGGCTTTGTCACTTCCATGAGGATGGGGGTCGGAGGGGAAATACAGGCCCTAAAGCATGACCTTTGACCTGACGAGCCAAGGTCACAGGATAAACAGGCTGGTAAACAGTCAGTCGGGATAAACATAGTCATGATGAACAGTCTGTCCTGATAAACAGGCAGGCATGAAAAACAGGCGGTAAGGCTGTGGTGGATGGGCTGATAACCAGTCAGTCATGATAACCAGTCAGTCATGATAACCAGTCAGTCATGATGAACAGTCTGTCATGATAAACAGTCTGTCACGATAAACAGCCTGTCATGATAACCAGTCAGTCATGATAAACAGTCTGTCATGATAAACAGCCTGTCATGATAAACAGTCTGTCACGATAAACAGTCTGTCATGATAAACAGTCTGTCATGATAAACAGTCTGTCATGATAAACAGCCTGTCATGATAAACAGTCTGTCATGATAAACAGTCTGTCATGATAAACAGCCTGTCATGATAAACAGTCAGTCATGATAAACAGCCTCTCTCTCTCTCTCTCTCTCTCTCTCTCTGTCTCCCTGTCTCCCTGTCTCTCTGTCTCTCTGTCTCCCTGTCTCCCTGTCTCTCTGTCTCTCTGTCTCCCTGTCTCCCTGTCTCTCTGTCTCTCTGTCTCTCTGTCTCTCTGTCTCTCTGTCTCCCTGTCTCTCTGTCTCTCTGTCTCCCTGTCTCCCTGTCTCTCTGTCTCTCTGTCTCCCTGTCTCCCTGTCTCTCTGTCTCTCTGTCTCCCTGTCTTCCTGTCTCCCTGTCTCTCTGTCTCCCTGTCTCCCTGTCTCTCTGTCTCTCTGTCTCCCTGTCTCCCTGTCTCTCTGTACACTTAGTTCCCCCCCTGTCTCTCTCTGTCTGTCTCTGTATGTACAGGCCTCATTGCCTTAATGGATGAGTTAGCTGTTAACAGTTAAACCCATCATCAGCATGTAGAGCCGAGGCGACATCAGGCCAGTAGCTCTGTAGATGGAGAGACTGATACCAGCAGGACTCTAACACCTTATCTTATCACAGACATCAGCGCTGAGGGAAGATCCACCCCCTTCGCCACATCGATAAGCAGCGTTTTATGTTCCTCCAGTGCTCTTTGGCAGGTTGTAATCCTGGCTACGCCCATCGGGGACTGGGGTGATGCACACAGGCGTCGTCCCAAATGGCACCCTATGCCCTATATGGCTCACTAGTTTTGACCAGGGCCCATAGGGATATACAGGGACTAGGGTGTGATTTGGAACGCCCCCTTGCTGCCCGGTGAGGCTGGAGAGGGTACAGGGAGACAGGAATAGGGAAGTCAACCGTCAGGGGCTCACTGGCTCCAGGTCTGTCTGGTGAGGAGGCTGTTGTTAAGGTAACAAAGTCCATTGTCAAGCTAATGTTTAGTATACAAAGAAGGCAGGCAGGCAGGCAGGCAGACAGGCAGGCAGACAGACAGACAGACAGACAGACAGACAGACAGACAGACAGACAGACAGACAGACAGACAGACAGGCAGGCAGGCAGGCAGGCAGGCAGGCAGGCAGGCAGACAGACAGACAGACAGACAGACAGACAGACAGACAGACAGACAGACAGACAGAGGCAGGCAGGCAGGCACAGGCACAGGCAGGCAGGCAGGCAGGCAGGCAGGCAGGCAGACAGACAGACAGACAGACAGGCAGGCAGGCAGGCAGGCAGGCAGGCAGGCAGGCAGGCAGGCAGGCAGGCAGACAGACAGACAGACAGACAGACAGACAGACAGACAGACAGACAGACAGACAGACAGACAGACAGACAGACAGACAGACAGACAGACAGACAGACAGACAGACAGACAGACAGACAGACAGACAGACAGACAGACAGACAGACCAATAGATAAAGCTCTCTCCCTGGTTGCTATGTGCTGACTTGCGGCTCTCGAGTGGCGCAGCGGTCTAAGGCACTGCATCTCGGTGCAAGAGGCGCCACTACAGACCCTGGTTCGATTCCAGGCTGTATCACAACCGGCTGTGATTGGGAGTCCCTTGGGGCGGCGCACAATTGGCCCAGCGTCGTCCGGGATAGAGTTTGGCCGGGAAAGGCCTTCATTGTAAATAAGAATAACTGACTTGCCAAGTTAAATAAAGATTTAAAAAATAGAATCAAAACAAACTCTTTATCCATCCACCTTTAGATGACGTAGCGTTACGTTGTCTCAGTATGTATCACAACAACATAGCAGATAGAGAACAGCATCGATACAGGCCCCGACCAACGTTATCACAACAACATAGCAGATAGAGAACAGCATTGATGCAGTATCTGTGGTCAGAGCCTGTGTAGATGCTGTTCTCTATCTGCTATACTGTTGTGATAAAGCTGATAACAGGTACCATAATTCATAGCTCGGTTGTTGTGAGTCTTTGTGTGTCGTCATGATGAAGTTGCTTTAGTGCAATGATACTCCAGTACTACTGACAATACAATAATAACCATATACTATAAGGCCCTGTTATATGCATTATACAATAATAACCCCACTATAAGGCCCTGTTATATACATTATACACTAATAACCCCACTATAAGGCCCTGTTATATACATTATACACTAATAACCCCACTGTAAGGCCCTGTTATATACATTATACACTAATAACCCCACTATAAGGCCCTGTTATATACATTATACACTAATAACCCCACTATAAGGCCCTGTTATATACATTATACACTAATAACCCCACTGTAAGGCCCTGTTATATACATTATACACTAATAACCCCACTATAAGGCCCTGTTATATACATTATACACTAATAACCATATACTATAAGGCCCTGTTATATACATTATACACTAATAACCCCACTATAAGGCCCTGTTATATACATTATACACTAATAACCCTGTTATATACATTATACACTAATAACCCCACTATAAGGCCCTGTTATATACATTATACACTAATAACCCCACTATAAGGCCCTGTTATATACATTATACACTAATAACCATATACTATAAGGCCCTGTTATATACATTATACACTAATAACCTCACTATAAGGCCCTGTTATATACATTATACACTAATAACCCCTCTATAAGGCCCTGTTATATACATTATACACTAATAACCCCACTATAAGGCCCTGTTATATACATTATACACTAATAACCCCACTATAAGGCCCTGTTATATACATTATACACTAATAACCCCACTATAAGGCCCTGTTATATACATTATACACTAATAACCCCACTATAAGGCCCTGTTATATACATTATACACTAATAACCATATACTATAAGGCCCTGATATATACATTATACACTAATAACCATATACTATAAGGCCCTGTTATATACATTATACACTAATAACCATATACTATAAGGCCCTGTTATATACATTATACACTAATAACCATATACTATAAGGCCCTGTTATATATAGTATACAATAATAACCAACACCAGGGTCCATCCAACACCGTAGTCCATCCAACACCAGGGTCTACCCAACACCAGGGTCCATCCAACACCAGGGTCCATCCAACACCAGGGTCCATCCAACACCGTGGTCCATCCAACGCCAGGCCTTCTTCAAGTTCAGATGGATGTTTTGCCATTTTTCACCAACACAGGGTAATATCAGGGTCCATGGCAACACCAGGCCTTCTTCAAGATTCAGATGGATGTGATTTGCAGGGTAATATCATTTGATCCACCAACACAGGGTAATGGAGTCAGGGTGATCCCATGGTGATGGAGTCCCAGGGTAATATCAGGGTTCCATGGCAGGTTGCACCATGGTGATGGAGTCCCAGGGTAATATCATCCATGGGTGATCCATGGTGATGGAGTCCCAGGGTAATATCAGGGTGATCCACATGGTGATGGAGTCCCAGGGTAATATCAGGGTGATCCCAGGTTGCACCACATGGTGATGGAGTCCCAGGGTAATATCAGGGTGATCCATGGCAGGTTGCACCACATGGTGATGGAGTCCCGCTACCATCACAATGTTATTTTAACCTATTTATCTAGCCAAGTCCGTTATTAAGAACAAATTCTGACTTAAAATGACGGCCATACCCGGACGAGACTATGGGACTCACAATCACTTGCCGGATGTGATACAGCCTGGATTCGAACCGGGGACTGTAGTGACGCCCTTTGCACCGAGATGCAGTGCCTTAGACCGCTGCGCCACTCGGCGAGGCCTACGCTGACATAGAGAGGGAAGAAACGACTTCCCTTTGTCTTGTGGATTTCTTTAAGGACTGAGGAAGAGGTGCAGGAAGCGTTCGACTGGACTATTCGCACCTGCTTTGTCCTGTGTAAGTGACACACAACAGTTTGATTTGATATCGGCCTGGTAGCTCAATCTCTTCAGATACATAGAGTCTGATAAGGCAGGGCACTGCCTCTGTCTCTCCTCTCCCTGGAAACTGGTTTAGAGGAGATAACAGGATCTATTGAAGCACCAAGCAATCTGTATCTGAGCTACGCTGTTCTGCTCCTCCCTCCTAACCCCTCCCTCCCTCCTAACCCCTCCCTCCCTCCTAACCCCTCCCTCCCTCCTAACCCCCCCTCCCTCCTAACCCCTCCCCAGCCCTCCCTCCTAACCCCCCTCCCTCCTAACCCCTCCCCAGCCCTCCCTCCTAACCCCCTCCCTCCTAACCCCTCCCCAGCCCTCCCTCCTAACCCATCCCCAGCCCTCCCTCCTAACCCCTCCCCAGCCCTCCCTCCTAAACCCTCCCTCCCTCCTAACCCCTCCCTCCCTCCTAACCCCTCCCTAACCCCTCCCCAGCCCTCCCTCCCTAACCCCTCCCCATCCCTCCCCTCCTAACCCCTCCCCCGGCCCTCCGTCCTAACCCATCCCCAGCCCTCCCTCCTAACCCATCCCCAGCCCTCCCTCCTAACCCATCCCCAGCCCTCCCTCCTAACCCCTCCCCAGCCCTCCCCCTAACCCATACCCAGCCCTCCCTCCCTAACCCCTCCCCATCCCTCCTAACCCCTCCCTCCCTCCTAACCCCTCCCCCAGCCCTCCCTCCTAACCCCTCCCCATCCCTCCCTCCTAACCCCTCCCCATCCCTCCCTCCCTAACCCCTCCCCAGCCCTCCCTCCTAACCCCTCCCCAGCCCTCCCCTAACCCATCCTCATCCCCAGCCCTCCCTCCTAACCCCTCCCCATCCTTCCCTCCCTAACCCCTCCCATCCCTCCCTCCTAACCCATCCCCAGCCCTCCCTCCTAACCCCTCCCCAGCCCTCCCCCTAACCCATCCCCATCCCCAGCCTTCCCTCCTAACCCCTCCCCAGCCCTCCCTCCCTAACCCATCCCCATCCCTCCCTCCTAACCCCTCCCCAGCCCTCCCTCCTAACCCATCCCCAGCCCTCCCTCCTAACCCATCCCCATCCCTCCCTCCTAACCCATCCCCAGCCCTCCCTCCTAACCCATCCCCAGCCCTCCCATCCCCATCCCTCCCTCCTAACCCATCCCCAGCCCTCCCTCTAACCCCTCCCCAGCCCTCCCTCCCTAACCCCTCCCCAGCCCTCCCTCCTAACCCATCCCCAGCCCTCCCTCCTAACCCATCACTCCCTCCTAACCCATCCCCAGCCCTCCCTCCTAACCCATCCCTCCCTCCTAACCCATTCCCAGCCCTCCTCCTAACCCCTCCCCATCCCTCCCTCCTAACCCATTCCCAGCCCTTCCGCCTAACCCATTCCCAGCCCTCCTCCTAACCCTCCCCGGCCCTCCCTCCTAACCCATTCCCAGCCCTTCCTCCTAACCCATTCCCAGCCCTCCCTCCTAACCCATACCCAGCCCTCCCCTCCTAACCCATTCCCAGCCCTCCTCCTAACCCATCCCTCCCTCCTAACCCCTCCCCAGCCCTCCCTCCTAACCCATCCCCAGCCCTCCCTCCTAACCCATCCCCAGCCCTCCCCTCCTAACCCATCCCCAGCCCTCCATCCTAACCCATCCCCAGCCCTCCCTCCTAACCCATCCCCAGCCCTCCCTCCTAACCCATCCCTCCCTCCTAAGCCATCCCCAGCCCTCCATCCTAACCCATCCCCAGCCCTCCCTCCTAACCCATCCCCAGCCCTCCCTCCTAACCAATCCCTCCTCTAACCCATCCCCAGCCCTCCCCCTAACCCAGCCCTCCCTCCCTAACCCATCCCCATCCCTCCCTCCTAACCCATCCCCAGCCCTCCATCTAACCCAGCCCTCCCTCCTAACCATTCCCCAGCCCTCCCCCTAACCCATCCCCATCCCTCCCTCCTAACCCCATCCCCATCCCTCCCTCCTAACCCATCCCCAGCCCTCCCCCTAACCCATCCTCCCTCTTAACCATTCCCCAGCCCTCCCCCTAACCCAGCCCTCCCTCCCTAACCATTCCCCAGCCCTCCCCCTAACCCAGCCCTCCCTCCCTAACCCATCCCCAGCCCTCCCTCCTAACCCATCCCCATCCCTCCCTCCTAACCCATCCCCGTCCCTCCTCCTAACCATTCCCCAGCCCTCCCCAACCCAGCCCTCCATCCTAACCATTCCCCAGCCCTCCCCCTAACCCAGCCCTCCTCCCAACCCATCCCCAGCCCTCCCCCTAACCCATCCCCCATCCCTCCCCCTCCCATCCCCATCCCTCCCATCCCCATCCCCAACCCCTGCCCTCCCCCTAACCCATCCCCATCCCCAGCCCTCCTCCTAACCCATCCCCATCCCTCCCCCCTAACCCTCCCTCCCTCTTAACCATTCCCCAGCCCCCCCCTAACTCCCCCTAACCCAGCCCTCCCCCCTAACCCAGCCCCTCTCCTAACCATTCCCCAGCCCTCCCCCTAACTCAGCCCTCCCTCCCTAACCCATCCCCATCCCTCCCTCCTAACCCATCCCCAGCCCTCCCCTAACCCATCCCCATCCCCCCTCCTCCCCATAACCCCCCCTCCCCCAACCCATCCCTCCCCCCCCTAACCCATCCCCGTCCCTCCCATCCCCATCCCCAACCTTTTGCCCTCCCCTAACCCATCCCCATCCCCAGCCCTCCCTCCTAACCCATCCCCCTCCCCAGCCCTTCCTCCTAACCCATCCCCAGCCTCCCATCCCCATCCCCAGCCCCCTCCCTAACCCATCCCTCAGCCCAG
>NW_025752244.1:0-13094 GCF_021184085.1 Oncorhynchus gorbuscha | reverse complement strand
TAAGCTTCCTCTAGGTACAGATTTAGGATCAGGGTTAAGCTTCCTCTCTAGGTACAGATTTAGGATCAGGGTTGTTTCCTCTAGGTAGGATCAGATTTAGGATCAGGGGTTAAGCTTCCTCTAGGTACAGATCTTAGGATCAGGGGTTAAGCTTCCTCTAGGTACAGATTTAGATCAGGGGTTAAGTTTCTCTAGGTACAGATTTAGGATCAGGGGTTAAGCTTCCTCTAGGTACAGATTTAGGATCAGGGGTTAAGTTTCCTCTGGTACAGATTTAGGATCAGGGGTTAAGCTTCCTCTAGGTACAGATCTAGGATCAGGGGTTAAGCTTCCTCTAGGTACAGATTTAGGATCAGGGGTTAAGCTTCCTCTAGGTACAGATTTAGGATCAGGGGTTAAGTTTCCTCTAGGTACAGATTTAGATCAGGGTTGCTTCCTCTAGGTACAGATTTAGGATCAGGGGTTAAGTTTCCTCTAGGTACAGATTTAGGATCAGGGGTTAAGCTTCCTCTAGGTACAGATCTAGGATCAGGGGTTAAGTTTCCTCTAGGTACAGATTTAGGATCAGGGGTTAAGCTTCCTCTAGGTACAGATTTAGGGTCAGGGGTTAAGTTTCCTCTAGGTACAGATCTAGGATCAGGGTTAAGTTTCCTCTAGGTACAGATTTAGGATCAGGGGTTGCTTCCTCTAGGTACAGATTTAGAGTCAGGGGTTAAGCTTCCTCTAGGTACAGATTTAGGATCAGGGGTTAAGCTTCCTCTAGGTACAGATTTAGGGTCAGGGGTTAAGTTTCCTCTAGGTACAGATTTAGGATCAGGGGTCAAGCTTCCTCTAGGTACAGATTTAGGATCAGGGGTTAAGCTTCCTCTAGGTACAGATCTAGGATCAGGGGTTAAGCTTCCTCTAGGTACAGATTTAGGATCAGGGGTTAAGTTTCCTCTAGGTACAGATTTAGGATCAGGGGTTAAGCTTCCTCTAGGTACAGATTTAGGATCAGGGGTTAAGTTTCCTCTAGGTACAGATTTAGGATCAAGGGTTAAGCTTCCTCTAGGTACAGATCTAGGATCAGGGGTTAAGCTTCCTCTAGGTACAGATTTAGGATCAGGGGTTAAGCTTCCTCTAGGTACAGATTTAGGATCAGGGGTTAAGTTTCCTCTAGGTACAGATTTAGGATCAGGGGTTAAGCTTCCTCTAGGTACAGATTTAGGATCAGGGGTTAAGTTTCCTCTAGGTACAGATTTAGGATCAGGGGTTAAGCTTCCTCTAGGTACAGATCTAGGATCAGGGGTTAAGTTTCCTCTAGATACAGATTTAGGATCAGGGGTTAAGCTTCCTCTAGGTACAGATTTAGGGTCAGGGGTTAAGTTTCCTCTAGGTACAGATTTAGGATCAGGGGTTAAGCTTCCTCTAGGTACAGATTTAGGATCAGGGGTTAAGCTTCCTCTAGGTACAGATCTAGGATCAGGGGTTAAGTGTCCTCTAGGTACAGATTTAGGATCAGGGGTTAAGCTTCCTCTAGGTACAGATTTAGGGTCAGGGGTTAAGCTTCCTCTAGGTACAGATTTAGGATCAGGGGTTAAGCTTCCTCTAGGTACAGATTTAGGATCAGGGGTTAAGTTTCCTCTAGGTACAGATTTAGGATCAGGGGTTAAGTTTCCTCTAGGTACAGATTTAGGATCAGGGGTTAAGTTTCCTCTAGGTACAGATTTAGGATCAGGGGTTAAGTTTCCTCTAGGTACAGATTTAGGATCAGGGGTTAAGCTTCCTCTAGGTACAGATCTAGGATCAGGGGTTAAGTTTCCTCTAGGTACAGATTTAGGATCAGGGGTTAAGCTTCCTCTAGGTACAGATTTAGGGTCAGGGGTTAAGCTTCCTCTAGGTACAGATTTAGGATCAGGGGTTAAGCTTCCTCCAGGTACAGATTTAGGATCAGGGGTTAAGTTTCCTCTAGGTACAGATTTAGGATCAGGGGTTAAGTTTCCTCTAGGTACAGATTTAGGATCAGGGGTTAAGTTTCCTCTAGGTACAGATTTAGGATCAGGGTTAAGCTTCCTCCAGGTACAGATTTAGGATCAGGGGTTAAGTTTCCTCTAGGTACAGATTTAGGATCAGGGTTTAAGTTTCCTCTAGGTACAGATTTAGGATCAGGGGTTAAGTTTCCTCTAGGTACAGATCTAGGATCAGGGGTTAAGTTTCCTCTAGGTACAGATTTAGGATCAGGGGTTAAGATTCCTCTAGGTACAGATCTAGGATCAGGGGTTAAGTTTCCTCTAGGTACAGATTTAGGATCAGGGGTTAAGATTCCTCTAGGTACAGATTTAGGATCAGGGGTTAAGTTTCCTCTAGGTACAGATTTAGGATCAGGGGTTAAGATTCCTCTAGGTACAGATCTAGGGTTAGGGGTTAAGCTTCCTCTAGGTACAGATTTAGGATCAGGGGTTAAGCTTCCTCTAGGTACAGATCTAGGATCAGGGGTTAAGTTTCCTCTAGGTACAGATTTAGGATCAGGGGTTAAGTTTCATCTAGGTACAGATTTAGGATCAGTTTCCTTTCCCTCAATCCTAACATTGTCTAAGGTCAACCTCACCCTACACCTGAGACTGGGAGCCTGCCGCTGTCCGCCAGTGGTACTTAAGTAAAAATACTTTAAAGTACTACTTAAAGTATTTTCTTGGGGTATCTGTACTTTACTATTTATATTTCTGACAACTTTCACTTTTACTTCCTAAAATAATGTACTTTTTATGCAATCCATCCCTGACACTCATTGCAATGCTTAGCAGGGCAGAAAAATGGTACGTTTCACACAGTTATCAAGAGAACATCCCTGGTCATCCCTACTGACTCTGATCACTAAACATATATGCTTCGTATGATGTGTTTTACTTGCAAGCAGGATTGTTGTACAGTTCTGATCCTTAATTAAAGTGTATTTTTCTGAACACCTTGTCAGGTGAGAAGTGACTACATGCAGCACTATGCCAGTAAAGTCAGTGATGGGATGGCTTTGCAGTTAGGCTGTCTGGAGATCAGGTAACAACCCTCCTACACAAACTTATTCATTTTACTATCCTTGTGGGGACTAAACAATTCATTCCCATTCAAAATCGTATTTTTCCTAACCCTAACCCTTAACCCTTAACCCTTAACCCTAAATAACACACACAACCTTCCATTCAATCCCACCAATACTCACACGCGTGTGTTTTTCACCAACAGGAGTGTGTGTGTGTGTGTGTGTGTGTGTGTGTGTGTGTGTGTGTGTGTGTGTGTGTGTGTGTGTGTGTGTGTGTGTGTGTGTGTGTGTGTGTGTGTGTGTGTGTGTGTGTGTGTGTGTGTGTGTGTGTGTGTGTGTGTGTGTGTAATTAATGGACATTTGGTCTGTTTTTCCTTGTGTTTGTGTACATGCGTGTGTTTCTGTGTGCGTCTATGTGTCTGGGCTGACACTAAACCAGGACTGACCCTTAACTGATCCTAAACTCTACACCAGGACTGATCCTAAACCCTGCACCAGGACTGATCCTAAACCCTGCACCAGGACTGATCCTAAACCCTACACCAGGACTGATCCTAAACCCTACACCAGGACTGATCCTAAACCCTACACCAGGACTGTCATGTTTTGTCTTATATTGTCTTGTCATTATGCTTTCCCTTCTGTTCTTTTCCCCCTGCTGGTCTTATTAGGTTCGTTCCCTTTTTCTCTCTCCCTCCCTCTCTCTCCTCTCTCTATCGTTCCGTTCCTGCTCCCAGCTGTTCCTACTCTCCTACTCAATCATCTAGTCTTTTCACACCTGTTCCCTATCTTGTCCTCTGATTAGAGTCCCTATTTCTCCCCTTGTTTTCCGTTTCTGTCCTGTCGGATCCTTGTATGATGTTCGCCGTGCTGTGTCTTTGTCTCGCCCTGTCGTGTCTTGTTTCCCTCAGATGCTGCGTGTGAGCAGGTGTCTGAGTCTGCTACGGTCGGTGCCTTCCCGAGGCAACCTACAGTTAATGGTCGAGTCTCCAGTCTGTCCTCGTCACTACGAGTGGAATTAAGTTTTTTATGTTTTGTTTTCTGCTCTGATTGTCCAGGAGTATTGCTTATATCCTTTACTGGAATAAAGACTCTGTTTTCGCCAAGTCGCTTTTGGGTCCTCATTCACCTGCATAACAGAAGGATCCGACCAAGAATGGACCCAGCGACTACTGATTCTCGTAACACTGCCGTCGAGATCCAGGGAGCCATGCTCGGCATACACGAGCAGGAATTGTCTGCTGCTCGTCATGCCGTTGAGAACCTGGCCGCTCAGGTTTCCGACCTCTCTGGACAGTTCCAGAGTCTTCGTCTCGTGCCACCTGCTACTTCCTGGTCTGCCGAGTCTCCGGAACCTAGGGTTAATAACCCACCTTGTTACTCCGGGCAGCCCACTGAGTGCCGCTCCTTTCTCACCCAGTGTGATATTGTGTTCTCTCTCCAACCCAACACATACTCTAGAGAGAGAGCTCGGGTTGCTTACGTCATATCACTCCTTACTGGCCGGGCTCGAGAGTGGGGCACAGCTATCTGGGAGGCAAGGGCTGATTGTTCTAACAATTACCTGAACTTTAAAGAGGAGATGATTCGGGTTTTTGATCGTTCAGTTTTTGGTAGGGAGGCTTCTAGGGCCCTGGCTTCCCTATGTCAAGGTGATCGATCCATAACGGATTACTCTATAGAGTTTCGCACTCTTGCTGCCTCTAGTGACTGGAACGAGCCGGCGCTGCTCGCTCGTTTTCTGGAGGGACTCCACGCAGAGTTTAAAGATGAGATTCTCTCCCGGGAGGTTCCTTCCAGTGTGGACTCTTTGATTGCACTCGCCATCCGCATAGAACGACGGGTAGATCTTTGTCACCAAGCTCATGGAAGAGAGCTCGCGTTAACGGTGTTTCCCCTCTCCGCATCGCAACCATCTCCCTCCTCCGGCTCAGAGACTGAGCCCATGCAGCTGGGAGGTATTCGCATCTCGACTAAGGAGAGGGAACGGAGGATCACCAACCGCCTGTGCCTCTATTGCGGACTTGCTGGACATTTTGTCAATTCATGTCCAGTAAAAGCCAGAGCTCATCAGTAAGCGGAGGGCTACTGGTGAGCGCTACTACTCAGGTCTCTCCATCAAGATCCTGTACTACTATGCCGGTCCATCTACGCTGGACCGGTTCGGGTGCTACATGCAGTGCCTTGATAGACTCTGGGGCTGAGGGTTGTTTTATGGACGAAGCATGGGCTCGGAAACATGACATTCCTCTCAGACAGTTAGGGAAGCCTACGCCCATGTTCGCCTTAGATGGTAGTCATCTCCCCAGTATCAGATATGAGACACTACCTTTAACCCTCACAGTATCTGGTAACCACAGTGAGACTATTTCCTTTTTGATTTTTCGTTCACCTTTTACACCTGTTGTTTTGGGTCATCCCTGGCTAGTATGTCATAATCCTTCTATTAATTGGTCTAGTAATTCTATCCTATCCTGGAACGTTTCTTGTCATGTGAAGTGTTTAATGTCTGCTATCCCTCCTGTTTCTTCTGTCCCCTCTTCTCAGGAGGAACCTGGTGATTTGACAGGAGTGCCGGAGGAATATCATGATCTGCGCACGGTCTTCAGTCGGTCCAGAGCCAACTCCCTTCCTCCTCACCGGTCGTATGATTGTAGTATTGATCTCCTTCCGGGGACCACTCCTCCTCGGGGTAGACTATACTCTCTGTCGGCTCCCGAACGTAAGGCTCTCGAGGATTATTTGTCTGTGTCTTTGACGCCGGCACCGTAGTGCCTTTCTTCCTACCGGGCGGGGTTTTTTTTTGTTAAGAAGAAAGACGGTACTCTGCGCCCTGCGTGGATTATCGAGGGCTGAATGACATAACGGTTAAGAATCGTTATCCGCTTCCCCTTATGTCATCAGCCTTCGAGATTCTGCAGGGAGCCAGGTTCTTTACTAAGTTGGACCTTCGTAACGCTTACCATCTCGTGCGCATCAGAGAGGGGGACGAGTGGAAAATGGCGTTAACACTCCGTTAGGGCATTTTGAGTACCGGGTTCTGCCGTTTGGTCTCGCTAATGCTCCAGCTGTTTTTCAGGCATTAGTTAATGATGTTCTGAGAGACATGCTGAACATCTTTGTTTTTGTCTACCTTGACGATATCCTGATTTTTTCACCGTCACTCGAGATTCATGTTCAGCACGTTCGACGTGTACTCCAGCGCCTTTTAGAGAATTGTCTCTACGTGAAGGCTGAGAAGTGCTCCTTTCATGTCTCCTCCGTCACTTTTCTCGGTTCTGTTATTTCCGCTGAAGGCATTCAGATGGATCCCGCTAAGGTCCAGGCTGTCAGTGATTGGCCCGTTCCAAGGTCACGTGTCGAGTTGCAGCGCTTTCTAGGTTTCGCTAATTTCTATCGGCGTTTCATTCGTAATTTCGGTCAAGTTGCTGCCCCTCTCACAGCTCTTACTTCTGTCAAGACGTGCTTTAAGTGGTCCGTTCCGCCCAGGGAGCTTTTGATCTCCTCAAGAAACGTTTTACGTCCGCTCCTATCCTCGTTACTCCTGACGTCACTAAACAATTCATTGTCGAGGTTGACGCTTCAGAGGTGGGCGTGGGAGCCATTCTATCCCAGCGCTTCCAGTCTGACGATAAGGTTCAACCTTGCTTATTTTTCTCATCGCCTGTCGCCATCGGAACGCAACTATGATGTGGGTAACCGCGAACTGCTCGCCATCCGCTTAGCCCTAGGCGAATGGCGACAGTGGTTGGAGGGGGCGACCGTTCCTTTTGTCGTTTGGACTGACCATAAGAACCTTGAGTACATCCGTTCTGCCAAACGACTTAATGCACGTCAAGCTCGTTGGGCGTTGTTTTTCGCCGTTTCGAGTTTGTGATTTCTTACCGTCCGGGTAATAAGAACACCAAGCCTGATGCCTTATCCCGTCTCTTTAGTTCTTCTGTGGCTTCTACTGATCCCGAGGGGATTCTTCCTTATGGGCGTGTTGTTGGGTTGACAGTCTGGGGAATTGAAAGACAGGTTAAGCAAGCACTCACTCACACTGCGTCGCGCGCTTGTCCTAGTAACCTTCTTTTCGTTCCTGTTTCTACTCGTCTGGCTGTTCTTCAGTGGGCTCACTCTGCCAAGTTAGCTGGTCATCCCGGCGTTCGAGGTACTCTTGCTTCTATTCGCCAGCGCTTTGGTGGCCTACTCAGGAGCGTGACACGCGCCGCTTTCGTGGCTGCTTGTTCGGACTGCGCGCAGACTAAGTCAGGTAACTCTCATCCTGCCGGTCGTCTCAGACCGCTTCCCATTCCTTCTCGACCATGGTCTCACATCGCCTTAGACTTCATTACCGGTCTGCCTTTGTCTGCGGGGAAGACTGTGATTCTTACGGTTGTCGATAGGTTCTCTAAGGCGGCACATTTCATTCCCCTCGCTAAGCTTCCTTCCGCTAAGGAGACGGCACAAATCATCATCGAGAATGTGTTCAGAATTCATGGCCTCCCGTTAGACGCCGTTTCAGACAGAGGTCCACACCACGTCACAGTTTTGGAGGGAGTTCTGTCGCTTGATTGGTGCGTCCGTCAGTCTCTCTTCCGGGTTTCATCCCCAGTCTAACGGTCAAGCAGAAAGGGCTAATCAGACGATTGTCGTCGCATACTACGCAGCCTTTCTTTTAGAAATCCTGCGTCTTGGGCAGAACAGCTCCCTGGGCAGAATACGCTCACAACTCGCTTCCTTCGTCTGCTACCGGGTTATCTCCGTTTCAGAGTAGTCTGCTACCAGCCTCCTCTGTTCTCGTCCCAGCTTGCCGAGTCCAGCGTTCCCTCCGCTCAGGCGTTTGTCCAACGTTGTGAGCGCACCTGGAGGGAGGGTGAGGTCTGCACTTTGCCGTTACAGGGCACAGACTGTGAGAGCCGCCAATAAACGTAGGATTAAGAGTCCTAGGTATTGTTGCGGCCAGAGAGTGTGGCTTTCACTCGTAACCTTCCCCTTACGACAGCTTCTCGTAAGTTGACTCCGCGGTTCATTGGTCCGTTCCGTGTCTCCCAGGTCGTCAATCCTGTCGCTGTGCGACTGCTTCTTCCACGACATCTTCGTCGCGTCCATCCTGTCTTCCATGTCTCCTGTGTCAAGCCCTTTCTTCGCACCCCCGTTCGTCTTCCCTCCCCCCCGTCCTTGTCGAGGGCGCACCTATTTACAAGGTACGTAGGATCATGGACATGCGTTCTCGGGGACGGTCACCAATACTTAGTAGATTGGGAGGGGTTACGGTCCTGAGGAGAGGAGTTGGGTCTCCATCTCGGGACGTGCTGGACTGTTCGCTGATTGATGATTTCCTCCGTTGCCGCCAGGATTCCTCCTCGAGTGCGCCAGGAGGCGCCGGTGAGTGGGGGGTACTGTCATGTTTTGTCTTATATTGTCTTGTCATTATGCTTTCCTTCTGTTCTTTTCCCTGCTGGTCTTATTAGGTTCGTTCTCCTTTTCTCTCTCCCTCCCTCTCTCCCTCTCTCTATCGTTCCGTTCCTGCTCCCAGCTGTTCCTACTCTCCTACTCAATCATCTAGTCTTTTCACACCTGTTCCCTATCTTGTCCTCTGATTAGAGTCCCTATTTCTCCCTTGTTTTCCGTTTCTGTCCTGTCGGATCCTTATATGATGTTCGCCGTGCTGTGTCTTTGTCTCGCCCTGTCGTGTCTTGTTTCCCTCAGATGCTGCGTGTGAGCAGGTGTCTGAGTCTGCTACGGTCGGTGCCTTCCCGAGGCAACCTACAGTTAATGGTCGAGTCTCCAGTCTGTCCTCGTCACTACGAGTGGAATTAAGTTTTTTATGTTTTGTTTTCTGCTCTGATTGTCCAGGAGTATTGCTTATATCCTTTACTGGAATAAAGACTCTGTTTCCCCAAGTCGCTTTTGGGTCCTCATTCACCTGCATAACAAGGACTGATCCTAAACCCTACACCAGGACTGATCCTAAACCCTACACCAGGACTGATCCTAAACCCTACACCAGGACTGATCCTAAACCCTACACCAGGACTGATCCTAAACCCTACACCAGGACTGATCCCAAACCCTACACCAGGACTGATCCTAAACCCTACACCAGGACTGATCCTAAACCCTACACCAGGACTGATCCTAAACCCTACACCAGGACTGATCCTAAACCCTACACCAGGACTGATCCTAAACCCTACACCAGGACTGATCCTAAACCCTACACCAGGACTGATCCTAAACCCTACACCAGGACTGATCCTAAACCCTACACCAGGACTGATCCTAAACCCTACACCAGGACTGATCCTAAACCCTACACCAGGACTGATCCTAAACCCTACACCAGGACTGATCCTAAACCCTACACCAGGACTGATCCTAAACCCTACACCAGGACTGATCCTAAACCCTACACCAGGACTGATCCTAAACCCCTACACCAGGACTGATCCTAAACCCTACACCAGGACTGATCCCAAACCCTACACCAGGGACTGATCCTAAACCCTACACCAGGACTGATCCTAAACCCTACACCAGGACTGATCCTAAACCCTACACCAGGACTGATCCTAAACCCTACACCAGGACTGATCCTAAACCCTACACCAGGACCGATCCTAAACCCTACACCAGGACCGATCCTAAACCCTACACCAGGACCGATCCTAAACCCTACACCAGGACTGATCCTAAACCCTACACCAGGACTGATCCTAAACCCTACACCAGGACTGATCCTAAACCCTACACCAGGACTGATCCTAAACCCTACACCAGGACCGATCCTAAACCCTACACCAGGACACTAGGTACATTTTCACACCACTGGATTTGATCAGTTTATATCCGTTTATATCTCTTTATATCAGTATATTTAAGTTTTAATAAGTTTAGATCCATTTATATCTGTTTATATCAGTTCAAATATGAGTAAATGATGGATGCAAAGTATATTGAAAGCAGGTGTTTCCACACAGGTGTGGTTCTTGAGTAAATTAATTTCTGTTGACGTATATTTGTTTTTTATTGGACATATAAAGAAATACAAATGACAAATTGTACAGATACATCCTTTTTTCTCCCTATACTTATTTAAACACTTCACTCCCTTTAACAACAAAAGCAGCATACAATACAAAAATAAAATACATTTATGATTGGAAATAATAATATATAAATATGCACACAAGTACACATACAAAAACATATAAATAAATATCACAACATACTATTCCTTCCTTCCCACACCCTCCCGTATCCCGTGGGCCATCATTCTTACTCCTGATCAATAGAAGGAAACTGTTCAAAAAGGAAATGAAAGGCTGGCATCTCAAGAAAAGGTTATCAGTACATCCTCTCAGAGTGTATTTAATGTTTTCAAAGTGTAGAAAAGTCATTAGATCTTTCAATCAGGATGATGCAGTGGGAGGTTTGAAGGATTTCAAGATGAGCAAGATCTGCCGGCGTGCTATAAGGGAGGCAAACGCTACAATGTCCACTTTACTTCCTGTGAGACTAGGCAACAAAGGTGGAACTCCAAATATGGCTCTTAGAGGACAAGGCTGCAGGTCAATATCTAGAATTCTAGAGTTTAAGTATTAAAACCTTTAAGGATCCACCCCTTTTTTTGTACCATCATATTTGAGATGCAAGAGAAAGGTGATAATGTATTATTCCCGCCCAGGTGCAATTCAGATTTTGGCCACCAGATGGCAGCAGTGTATCTGTAAAGTTTTAGACTTTACATTTTAGACTGCATTTCTGTTCAAAATGTTGTATCAAGACTGCCCAAATGTGCCTAATATGAAATGTAACTCAGCAAAATCGTTGAAATTGTTGCATGTTGCGTTTATATTTTTGTTCAGTATATCTATTATATTTTTGTACAGGGGGCCAGGTTTAGCAGATATCTGAAAATCGTATTTCCTATCAAATCACCCATGGAGGCACAAACAAGGGAATAACGGAGATAATTGCGATGCATGGTGTTGTCTCCGACTCACTGAGGAAATGGCTGTAAATCCCTGAAACCATCTTCTGATCTCCTCAGGTTCGCTGCCATTAAAGACTCAGACAGCTTAGAACACGAATAAAACATGTGGGTGAATGAACATCACGTGTCCTTTGTGTCTGGGAGGAATTTACTATGTTTTTCTTTGGTGCAGTGAATTCTGTGCAAGACATTGAACTGAATTAAACTTAACTAATCACATGAGGATGTGGAGTTAACCCTAAGAAGGGCCTCCTCCCACCAGTCATCAGCAAGGTCAAGTTCACCTCTCCAGTCTGTCTTGATTTTTGTTTATTGGAGAGGGTTCAGAGGACAGCATAATGTTCATATAATCTACAATTCAGACCTTGCCGACTCCACGGGAGGGACAAAATCTCCTCTACCAACGTCTTGGGAGGTAGTTGAGGAAAGGTGGGAAAATGAGAGCGAACAAAGATACGGGCTTGAAAATAACAGAAAAGATTAGAATGAGCCAGATTAGATTTAGCTACGAGATCATTAAAACTGACAAACTTCCCATCTAAAAATTAATATTTGAAACAAACCAACCCTCTCTTATGCCACCAACAACAAAAAATGCCTGGTGGAGTTTGGAGGGTAAAAATAGGTTGTTGCAGATAGTGTTTAGAAGAGAAGGGGCCAAACGTCTGAAATGTTGACGGAATTGTCTCCAGATCTTCAGAGTAGAGTGCACAATGGGGTGTCCAGTACACTTTGAAGTACACAGGGACAGTGGAGAACAGGTCAGAGAAGAAAGGGAGGATGATTGGCAGGAGTGCGCCACTAATAAGCACCAGTTGGTACCTGGAGCATTACACCAGACCATCATTTTCTGAATATTGGCTGCCCAATAGTAAAGCAGTACATTTGGAAGTGCCAATCCTTCATCTTGTCTCCTTCTTTGAAGTATTGCTCTACGTATCCTAGGATAATTGCCTGCCAAGATAAAATGACTGATGAGCCTATCCAACTTGAGAGAGGCAGGCTATCCCAGCGTTGTAAGTCTGTAAGTCTGCTTTAACTCGTGTGATTAGGCTTGCAAAGTTAGTTGTATGCAGGGGAGCCAGGGAGTGTGTTATATTCACACCAAAATAGGAAAACCAGAGGGTGACAAACAGAAAGGCAGGGCTCAAGGGGAATTTGCTTGGCAGCAGAGTTAATTGGAAAACATTAAGATTTCTGTATGTTCAATTTGTAACTTGAGAATGACCCAAACGTGTTTAAAATATGCATTATGTTATTGACACAGTTCACAAGGCTAGTGATATATAATAGTAGATTATCTTCATACAGCGACACTTGGTGCTCTTGACCAGATCTGTGGATTCCAGTAAATGATGGTGATAATTATAAGGCCAAGGAAAGCGGTTCTATCGCAAGAGCAAAAAGGTACGGGCACAGAGGGCACCCTTGACGGGTCCCTCTGGAGAGGGGTCAGTATTTTGAATGTTGAGAGTTCGTGTGAACGCTAGCCGTAGGAGCAGAATAGAGCAGATGTAGCCATGAGCTGAAATTGGACCCAAATCTTCCTAAAATCTTAAATAAAGAATCCCACTCCATCCGGTCGAAATCCTTCTTTTCATCAAGAGAAACAACAGTTTTGGGATCTGGAGAGATAGAAGGAGAGAGTATAATGTTCAAAAGCCAGCGTACATTGGAAAACAGATGTCGCCTCTTTGATGAAATCCGTTTGATCATCAGATATGACATCCTGAAGGTTCCGACCGGCATGCTAGAACCTTAGCTAATAGAACATCACCATTCAAAAAGGAAATGGGCCGATATCCACCGCATTCCGCTGAATTTTTATCTTCCTTTAAGTATAAGTGAGATGGAGGCTTGGGTTAGCGTTGGGGAGAGAGAGCCCTGTGATAACAAGTCGGTGAAGATATCTAATAGTAATGGGGCGAGTTGATCCGAGAATTTTATTATAAAAGTCAAAAGGGGGAAGCTATCAGGGCCTGCATTAACTTTAGACCTTTTTGTTATCTCATCAAGATGCAGAGGGTTGTGCCTGAACTTTACTCATGTCCATATCAATGGATGGGATATAATCTAAAAAGTTATCTAAAAAGTTGT
>NW_025752243.1:0-13094 GCF_021184085.1 Oncorhynchus gorbuscha | reverse complement strand
ACCCAACCCCCTCTCTAGCCTGTCACAACCCGACCCAACCCCCTCTCTAACACATCACGTCACAACACAACCTAACCCCTCTCTAACCTGTCACACCCCAACCTCCTCTATAACCTGTCACAACCCAACCCAACCCTCTCTAACCTGTCACAACCCAACCCCCTCTATAACCTGTCACACCACAACCCCCTCTCTAACCTGTCACAACCCAACCCCCTCTCTAACCCGTCACAACCCAACCCCTCTCTAACCCAACCCAACCCCTCTCTAACCTGTCACAACACAACCCAACCCCTCTATAACCTGTCACAACACAACCAACCCTCTCTAACCTGTCACAACCCAACCCAACCCCCTCTCTAACCTGTCACAACCCGACCCAACCCCTCTCTAACCCATCACATCACAACCCAACCCAACCCCTCTCTAACCTGTCACAACCCAACTCCCTCTCTAACCTGTCACAACCCAACCCCCTCTCTAACCTGTCACAACCCAACCCCCTCTATAACCTGTCACAACCCAACCCCTCTCTAACCTGTCACAACCCAACCCCCTCTATAACCTGTCACAACCCAACCCCCTCTATAACCTGTCACAACCCACCCCTCTCTAACCTGTCACAACGCAACCCCCTCTATAACCTGTCACAACCCAACCCCCTCTCTAACCTGTCTACACCCCAACCCCCTCTATAACCTGTCCCAACCCAACCCCTCTCTAACCTGTCACAACCCAACCCCCTCTATAACCTGTCACCAACCCACCCCCTCTCTAACCTGTCACAACGCAACCCCTCTATAACCTGTCACAACCCAACCCAACCCCCTCTCTAACCTGTCACAACCCGACCCAACCCCTCTCTAACCCATCACATCACAACACAACCTATCCCCCTCTCTAACCTGTCACACCCCAACCTCCTCTATAACCTGTCACAACCCAACCCAACCCCTCTCTAACCTGTCACAACCCAACCCCTCTCTAACCCGTCACAACCCAACCCCCTCTCTAACCCAACCCCCTCTCTAACCTGTCACAACACAACCCAACCCCCTCTATAACCTGTCACAACACAACCCAACCCCTCTCTAACCTGTCACAACCCAACCCAACCCAACCCCCTCTCTAACCTGTCACAACCCGAACCAACCCCTCTCTAACCCATCACATCACAACACAACCCAACCCCCTCTCTAACCTGTCACAACCCAACCCCCTCTCTAACCTGTCACAACCCAACCCCCTCTATAACCTGTCACAAAACAACCCAACCCCCTATAACCTGTCACAACACAACCCAACCCCCTCTATAACCTGTCACAACCCAACCCCCTCTCTAACCTGTCACAACCCAACCCAACCCAACCCCCTCTCTAACTTGTCACAACCCAACCCAACCCCCTCTCTAACCTGTCACAACCCAACCCCCTCTCTAACCTGTCACAACCCAACCCCTCTATAACCTGTCACAACCCAACCCCCTCTCTAACCTGTCACAACCCAACCCCTCTCTAACCCATCACAACCCAACCTAACCCCTTCTCTAACCTGTCACAACCCAACCCAACCCCTCTCTAACCTGTCACAACTCAACCCCTCTCTAACCTGTCACAACCCAACCCCCTCTCTAACCTGTCACAACGCAACCCCCTCTCTAACCTGTCACAACGCAACCCCCTCTATAACCTGTCACAACCCATCCCCCTCTCTAACCTGTCACAACGCAACCCCCTCTATAACCTGTCACAACCCAACCCCCTCTCTAACCTGTCACACCCCAACCCCCTCTATAACCTGTCCCAACCCAACCCCCTCTCTAACCTGTCACAACCCAACCCCTCTATAACCTGTCACAACCCACCCCCTCTCTAACCTGTCACAACGCAACCCCCTCTATAACCTGTCACAACCCAACCCAACCCCCTCTATGACCTGTCACAACCCAACCCCTCTATAACCTGTCACAACCCATCCCCCTCTCTAACCTGTCACAACGCATCCCCCTCTATAACCTGTGACAACCCAACCCCCTCTCTAACCTGTCACACCCCAACCCCCTCTATAACCTGTCCCAACCCAACCCCTCTCTAACCTGTCACAACCCACCCCTCTCTAACCTGTCACAACGCAACCCCCTCTATAACCTGTCACAACCCAACCCAACCCCTCTATGACCTGTCACAACCCAACCCCCTCTCTAACCTGTCACAACCCAACCCCCTCTCTAACCTGTCACACCCCAACCCTCTATAACCTGTCACAACCCAACCCCCTCTCTAACCTGTCACAACCCAACCCCTTTATAACCTGTCACACCACAACCCCCTCTCTAACCTGTCACAACCCAACCCCTCTATAACCTGTCACAACCCACCCCCTCTCTAACCTGTCACAACACAACCCCTTCTATAACCTGTCACAACCCAACCCCCTCTCTAACCTGTCACACCCCAACCCCCTCTATAACCTGTCCCAACCCAACCCCTCTCTAACCTGTCACAACCCAACCCCCTCTATAACCTGTCACCAACCCACCCCCTCTCTAACCTGTCACAACGCAACCCCCTCTATAACCTGTCACAACCCAACCCAACCCCTCTCTAACCTGTCACAACCACCCAACCCCTCTCTAACCTATCACAACCCAACCTAACCCCTCTCTAACCTGTCACACCCCAACCTCCTCTATAACCTGTCACAACCCAACCTAGCCCCTCTCTAACCTGTCACAACCCAACCCCTCTATAACCTGTCACACCACAACCCCCTCTCTAACCTGTCACAACCCAACCCCCTCTCTAACCCGTCACAACCCAACCCCTCTCTAACCCAACCCAACCCCTCTCTAACCTGTCACAACACAACCCAACCCCCTCTATAACCTGTCACAACACAACCCAACCCCCTCTCTAACCTGTCACAACCCAACCCAACCCCTCTCTAACCTGTCACAACCCGACCCAACCCCTCTCTAACCCATCACATCACAACACAACCCAACCCCTCTCTAACCTGTCACAACCCAACCCCTCTCTAACCTGTCACAACCCAACCCCTCTCTAACCTGTCACAACCCAACCCCCTCTATAACCTGTCACAACCCAACCCCCTCTCTAACCTGTCACAACGCAACCCCCTCTATAACCTGTCACAACCCAACCCCTCTATAACCTGTCACAACCCACCCCCTCTCTAACCTGTCACAACGCAACCCCCTCTATAACCTGTCACAACCCAACCCCTCTCTAACCTGTCACACCCCAACCCCCTCTATAACCTGTCCCAACCCAACCCCCTCTCTAACCTGTCACAACCCAACCCCCTCTATAACCTGTCACCACCCACCCCCTCTCTAACCTGTCACAACGCAACCCCCTCTATAACCTGTCACAACCCAACCCAACCCCCTCTCTAACCTGTCACAACCCGACCCAACCCCTCTCTAACCCATCACATCACAACACAACCTATCCCCCTCTCTAACCTGTCACACCCCAACCTCCTCTATAACCTGTCACAACCCAACCCAACCCCTCTCTAACCTGTCACAACCCAACCCCTCTCTAACCCGTCACAACCCAACCCCTCTCTAACCCAACCCCCTCTCTAACCTGTCACAACACAACCCAACCCCCTCTATAACCTGTCACAACACAACCCAACCCTCTCTAACCTGTCACAACTCCAACCCAACCCAACCCCCTCTCTAACCTGTCACAACCTGAACCAACCCCTCTCTAACCCATCACATCACAACACAACCCAACCCCCTCTCTAACCTGTCACAACCCAACCCCCTCTCTAACCTGTCACAACCCAACCCCCTCTATAACCTGTCACAAAACAACCCAACCCCCTATAACCTGTCACAACACAACCCAACCCCCTCTATAACCTGTCACAACCCAACCCCCTCTCTAACCTGTCACAACCCAACCCAACCCAACCCCTCTCTAACTTGTCACAACCAACCCAACCCCTCTCTAACCTGTCACAACCCAACCCCTCTCTAACCTGTCACAACCCAACCCCCTCTATAACCTGTCACAACCCAACCCCCTCTCTAACCTGTCACAACCCAACCCCCTCTCTAACCCATCACAACCCAACCTAACCCCTTCTCTAACCTGTCACAACCCAACCCAACCCCTCTCTAACCTGTCACAACTCAACCCCTCTCTAACCTGTCACAACCCAACCCCTCTCTAACCTGTCACAACGCAACCCCCTCTCTAACCTGTCACAACGCAACCCCTCTATAACCTGTCACAACCCATCCCCCTCTCTAACCTGTCACAACGCAACCCCCTCTATAACCTGTCACAACCCAACCCCCTCTCTAACCTGTCACACCCCAACCCCCTCTATAACCTGTCCCAACCCA
This sequence comes from Oncorhynchus gorbuscha, assembly GCF_021184085.1. Lineage (NCBI taxonomy): Eukaryota > Metazoa > Chordata > Actinopteri > Salmoniformes > Salmonidae > Oncorhynchus > Oncorhynchus gorbuscha. The sequence goes on along the minus strand of NW_025752243.1, from coordinate 8,707 downwards.
ACCCCTCTCTAACCTGTCACAACCCAACCCCTCTATAACCTGTCACAACCCACCCCCTCTCTAACCTGTCACAACGCAACCCCCTCTATAACCTGTCACAACCCAACCCAACCCCCTCTATGACCTGTCACAACCCAACCCCCTCTCTAACCTGTCACAACCCAACCCCCTCTCTAACGTGTCACAACCCAACCCAACCCCTATCTAACCTGTCACAACCCAACCCCCTCTCTAACCTGTCACACCCCAACCCCCTCTATAACCTGTCACAACCCAACCCAACCCCTCTCTAACCTGTCACAACCCAACCCCCTTTATAACCTGTCACAACCACAACCCCTCTCTAACCTGTCACAACCCAACCCCCTCTATAACCTGTCACAACCCAACCCCCTCTCTAACCCCTGTCACACCCCAACCCCCTCTATAACCTGTCCCAACCCAACCCCCTCTCTAACCTGTCACAACCCAACCCCCTCTATAACCTGTCACAACCCAACCCAAACCCTCTCTAACCTGTCACAACCCAACCCCTCTCTAGCCTGTCACAACCCAACCCAACACCCTCTCTAACCTGTCACACCCCAACCTCCTCTATAACCTGTCACAACCCAACCCAACCCCCTCTCTAACCTGTCACACCACAACCTCCTCTATAACCTATCACAACCCAACCCCCTCTCTAACCCGTCACAACCTAACCCCTCTAACCCAACCCAACCCTCTCTCTAACCTGTCACAACACAACCCAACCTCTCATAACCTGTCACAACCCAACCCCCTCTACAACCTGTCACAACCCAACCCAACCCCCTCTCTAACCTGTCACAACCCGAGCCAACCCTCTCTAACCCATCACAACACAACCCAACCCCTCTATAACCTGTCACAACCCAACCCCTCTCTAACCTGTCACAACCCAACCCCCTCTCTAACCCATCACAACCCAACCTAACCCCTTCTCTAACCTGTCACAACCCAACCCAACCCCTCTCTAACCTGTCACAACCCAACCCAACCCCCTCTCTAACCTGTCACAACGCTAACTCCCCTTCTCTAACCTGTCACAATGCTAACCCCCTCTATAACCTGTCACAACCCAACCCCCTCTCTAACCTGTCACACCCCAACCCCCTCTATAACCTGTCCCAACCCAACCCCTCTCTAACCTGTCACAACCCAACCCACCCTCTCATAACCTGTCACAACCCAACCCCCTCTCTAACCTGTCACAACCCAACCCCCTCTCTAACCTGTCACAACGCAACCCCTCTATAACCTGTCACAACCCAACCCCCTCTATAACCTGTCACAAACCAACCCCTCTCTAACCTGTCACAACCCAACCCCCTCTATAACCTGTCACAACCCAACCCCCTCTCTATAACCTGTCACAACCCAACCCCCTCTCTAACCTGTCACAACCCAACCCCTCTCTAACCTGTCACAACCCAACCCCCTCTATAACCTGTCACAACCCAACCCAACCCCTCTATAACCTGTCACAACCCACCCCCTCTCTAACCTGTCACAACGCAACCCCCTCTATAACCTGTCACAACCCAACCCAACCCCCTCTCTAACCTGTCACAACCGACCCAACCCCTCTCTAACCCATCACATCACAACACAACCTATCCCTCTCTAACCTGTCACACCCCAACCTCCTCTATAACCTGTCACAACCCAACCCAACCCCTCTCTAACCTGTCACAACCCAACCCCTCTCTAACCCGTCACAACCCAACCCCTCTCTAACCCAACCCCCTCTCTAACCTGTCACACAACCCAACCCCTCTATAACCTGTCACAACACAACCCAACCCCTCTAACCTGTCACAACCACAACCCCTCTCTAACCTGTCACAACCCGAACCAACCCCCTCTCTAACCATCGCATCACAACACAACCCAACCCCCTCTCTAACCTGTCACAACCCAACCCCTCTCTAACCTGTCACAACCCAACCCCCTCTATAACCTGTCACAAACAACCCAACCCCTATAACCTGTCACAACACAACCAACCCCCTCTATAACCTGTCACAACCCAACCCCCTCTCTAACCTGTCACAACCCAACCCAACCCCCCTCTCTAACTTGTCACAACCCGACCCAACCCCTCTCTAACCTGTCACAACCAAACCCCTCTCTAACCTGTCACAACCCAACCCCTCTATAACCTGTCACAACCCAACCCCCTCTCTAACCTGTCACAACCCAACCCCCTCTCTAACCCATCACAACCCAACCTAACCCCTTCTCTAACCTGTCACAACCCAACCCAACCCCCTCTCTAACCTGTCACAACCCAACCCCCTCTCTAACCTGTCACAACGCAACCCCTCTCTAACCTGTCACAACGCAACCCTCTCTATAACCTGTCACAACCCATCCCCTCTCTAACCTGTCACAACGCAACCCCCTCTATAACCTGTCACAACCCAACCCCTCTCTAACCTGTCACAACCCAGCCCCTCTATAACCTGTCCCAACCCAACCCTCTCTAACCTGTCACAACCCAACCCCTCTATAACCTGTCACAACGCAACCCCCTCTATAACCTGTCACAACCCAACCCAACCCCTCTATAACCTGTCACAACCCAACCCCTCTCTAACCTGTCACAACTCAACCCCCTCTATAACCTGTCACAACCCAACCCAACCCTCTATAACCTGTCACAACCCAACCCCCTCTCTAACCTGTCACAACCCACCTCTCAACCTGTCACACCAACCCCCTCTATAACCTGTCACAGCCAACCCAACCCTCTAACCTGCCATCTGACCTGCCACAACTCTCAACCTCTATAACCTGTACAACCAACCAACCTCTCTAACCTGTCACAACCCGACCCAACCCCCTCTCTAACCCATCACATCACAACACAACCTATCCCCTCTCTAACCTGTCACACCTCAACCTCCTCTATAACCTGTCACAACCCACAACCCCCTCTCTAACCTGTCACAACCCAACCCCTCTCTAACCCGTCACAACCCAACCCCTCTCTAACCCAACCTCTCTCTAACCTGTCACAACACAACCCAACCCCCTCTATAACCTGTCACAACACAACCCAACCCCTCTCTAACCTGTCACAACCCAACCCAACCCAACCCCCTCTCTAACCTGTCACAATCGAACCAACCCCTTCTCTAACCCATCCACATCACTAACACGAACCCAACCCCCTCTCTAACCTGTCACAACCCAACCCCTCTATAACCTGTCACAAAACAACCCAACCCCCTATAACCTGTCACAACACAACCCAACCCCCTCTATAACCTGTCACAACCCAACCCCCTCTCTAACCTGTCACAACCCAACCCAACCCAACCCCTCTCTAACTTGTCACAACCCAACCCAACCCCTCTCTAACCTGTCACAACCCAACCCCCTCTAACCTGTCACAACCCAACCCCCTCTATAACCTGTCACAACCCAACCCCTCTCTAACCTGTCACAACCCAACCCCTCTCTAACCCATCACAACCCAACCTAACCCCTTCTCTAACCTGTCACAACCCAACCCAACCCCCTCTCTAACCTGTCACAACCCAACCCCTCTCTAACCTGTCACAACCCAACCCCTCTCTAACCTGTCACAACGCAATCCCCTCTCTAACCTGTCACAACGCAACCCCTCTATAACCTGTCACAACCCATCCCCTCTCTAACCTGTCACAACGCAACCCCTCTATAACCTGTCACAACCCAACCCCTCTCTAACCTGTCACACCCCAACCCCCTCTATAACCTGTCCCAACCCAACCCCCTCTCTAACCTGTCACAACCCAACCCCCTCTATAACCTGTCACAACCCACCCCCTCTCTAACCTGTCACAACGCAACCCCCTCTATAACCTGTCACAACCCAACCCAACCCCCTCTATGACCTGTCACAACCCAACCCCCTCTCTAACCTGTCACAACCCAACCCCCTCTCTAACGTGTCACAACCCAACCCAACCCCTATCTAACCTGTCACAACCCAACCCCCCTCTCTAACCTGTCACACCCAACCCCTCTATAACCTGTCACAACCCAACCCCCTCTCTAACCTGTCACAACCCAACCCCTCTATAACCTGTCACAACCACAACCCCTCTCTAACCTGTCACAACCCAACCCCCTCTATAACCTGTCACAACCCAACCCCTCTCTAACCTGTCACACCCCAACCCCCTCATAACCTGTCCCAACCCAACCCCCTCTCTAACTCCGTCTCACAACCCAACCCCCCTCTATAACCTGTCACAACCCAACCCAAACCTCTCTAACCTGTCACAACCCAACCCCCTCTAGCCTATCACAACCCAACCCAACACCCTCTCTAACCTGTCACACCCCAACCTCCTATAACCTGTCACAACCCAACCCAACCCCTCTCTAACCTGCTCACAACCCAACCCCTCTATAACCTGTCACACCACAACCCCTCTCCCTAACCTGTCACAACCCAACCCCCTCTCTAACCCGTCACAACCTAACCCCTCTCTAACCCAACCCAACCCCTCTCTAACCTGTCACAACACAACCCAACCCCCTCTATAACCTGTCACAACACAACCCAACCCCCTCTATAACCTGTCACAACCCAACCCAACCCCCTCTAACCTGTCACAACCCTAGCCCAACCCCTCTCTAACCATCACATCACAACACAACCCAACCCCCTCTATAACCTGTCACAACCCAACCCCCTCTCTAACCTGTCACAACCCAACCCCTCTCTAACCCATCACAACCCAACCTAACCCCTTCTCTAACCTGTCACAACCCAACCCAACCCCTCTCTAACCTGTCACAATCCTAAACTCAACCTCTCTCTAACCTGTCACAACGCAACCCCCTCCATAACCTGTCACAACCCATCTCTCTAACCTGTCACAACTAACCCCCTCTATAACCTGTCACACCCCAACCCCCTCTATAACCTGTCCCAACCCAACCCCTCTCTAACCTGTCACAACCCAACCCAACCCCCTCTATAACCTGTCACAACCCAACCCCTCTCTAACCTGTCACAACCTGTTCCCCTCTAACCTGTCAAGCAACGCAACCCTCTATAACCTGTCACAACCCAACCCAACCCCTCTATAACCTGTCACAACCCAACCCCCTCTCTAACCTGTCACAACGCAACCCCCTATAACCTGTCACAAACCCAACCCAACCCCTCTATAACCTGTCACACAACCCAACCCCCTCTCTAACCTGTCACAACCCACCACCTCAAACCTCTCATAACCTGTCACAACCCAACCCCTCTATAACCTGTCACAACCCAACCCCCTCTAACCTGTCACAACGCAACCCCCTCTATAACCTGTCACAACCCAACAACCCCTCTCTAACCTGTCACAACCCAACCCCCTCTATAACCTGTCACAACCCAACCCAACCCCCTCTCTAACCTGTCACAACCCAACCCAACCCCTCTCTAACCTGTCACAACCCAACCCCCTCTCTCTAACCTGTCACACCCCAACCCCCTCTATAACCTGTCACAACCCAACCCAACCCCTCTCTAACCTGTCACAACCCAACCCCCTCTATAACCTGTCACACCACAACCCCTCTCTAACCTGTCACAACCCAACCCCTCTCTAACTCACAACCAACCTCTCAACCCAACCCAACCCCCTCTCTAACCTGTCACAACACAACCCAACCCCTATAACCTGTCACAACCCAACCCCTCTCTAACCTGTCACAACCCCAACCCCCTCTCTAACCTGTCACAACCCACCCAACCCCCTCTCTAACCTGTCACAACCCAACCCCCTCTCTAACCTGTCACAACCCAACCCACCTCTATAACCTGTCACAACCCAACCCCCTCTCTAACCTGTCACAACCCAACCCCCTCTCTAACCTGTCACAACCCAACCTACCTCTCTAACCTGTCACAACCCAACCCCCTCTCTAACCTGTCACAACCCAACCCCCCCTCTAACCTGTCACAACCACAACCCTCTCTATAACCTGTCACAACCCAACCCAACCCTCTCTAACCTGTCACAACCCAACCCAACCCCCTCTATAACCTGTCACAACCCAACCCCCTCTATAACCTGTCACAACCCAACCCAACCCCCTCTATAACCTGTCACAACCCAACCCAACCCCTCTCTAACCCATCACAACACCTAACCCCCTCTCTAACCCATCACATCACAACACAACCCAATCCCCTCTCTCAACCTGTCACAACCCAACCCCCTTCTCTAACCTGTCACAGCCCATAACCCCCCTATAACCTGTCACAACCCAACCCCTCTATCACCTGTCACAGCCCAACCCAACCTCCTCTCTAACTTGTCACAACCCAACCCAACTCCCCTCTATAACCTGTCACAACCCAACCCAACCCCTTTCTATAACCTGTCACAACCCAACCCAAACCCTCTATAACCTGTCACAGCCCAACCCAACCCCTGTCTAACCTGTCACAACCCAACCCAACTCCCCTCTATAACCTGTCACAACCCAACCCAACCCTTCTATAACCTGTCACAACCCAACCCCTCTCTAACCTGTCACAACAACCCAACCCTCTATAACCTGTCACAACCCAACCCAACCCCTTCCTGCACCTGTCACAACCCAACCTCTCTATAACCTGTCACAGCCCCAACCTAAACTTTTCTATAACCTGTCACAACCCAACCCAACTCCTCTATAACCTGTCACAACCCAACCCCCTCTCTAACCTGTCACAACCCAACCCCCTCTCTAACCTGTCACAACGCAACCCCCTATCTAACCTGTCACAACCCAACCCAACCCCCTCTATAACCTGTCACAACCCAACCCCCCTCTCTAACCTGTCACAACGCAACCCCCTACATAACCTGTCACAACCCAACCCAACCTCTCTAACCTGTCACAACCCAACCCCTCTCTAACCTGTCACAACCCACCCCCTCTCTAACCTGTCACAACGCAACCCCCTCTATAACCTGTCACAACCCAACCCAACCCTCTCTAACCTGTCACAACCCAACCCCCTCTCTAACCTGTCACAACGCAACCCCCTCTATAACCTGTCACAACCCAACCCAACCCCTCTCTAACCTGTCACAACCCAACCCCCTCTATAACCTGTCACAACCCAACCCAACCCCTCTCTAACCTGTCACAACCCAACCCAACCTCTCTCTAACCTGTCACAACCCAACCCCCTCTCTAACCTGTCACAACCCCAACCCTCCTCTATAACCTGTCACAACCCAACCCAACCCCCTCTCTAACCTGTCACAACCCAACCCCTCTATAACCTGTCACACCACAACCCCTCTCTAACCTGTCACAACCCAACCCCCTCTCTAACCCGTCACAACCCAACCCCTCTCTAACCCAACCCAACCCCCTCTCTAACCTGTCACAACACAACCCAACCCCCTCTATAACCTGTCAACAACCCAACCCCCTCTCTAACCTGTCACAACCCAACCCAAACCCAACCCAACCCCTCTCTAACCTGTCACAACCCGACCCAACCCCTCTCTAACCTGTCACAACCCAACCCCCTCTCTAACCTGTCACAACCCAACCCCCTCTATAACCTGTCACAACCCAACCCCCTCTCTAACCTGTCACAACCCAACCCCCTCTCTAACCCATCACAACCCAACCTAACCCTCTCTAACCTGTCACAACCCAACCCCCTCTCTAACCTGTCACAACCCAACCCAACCCCTCTCTAACCTGTCACAACCCAGCCCAACCCCCTCTATAACCTGTCACAACCCAACCCAACCCCTCTCTAACCTGTCACAACCCAAACCCATCCTCTATAACCTGTCACAACCCAACCCAACCCCCTCTCTAACCTGTCACAACCCAACCAACCCCCTCTCTAACCTGTCACAACCCAACCCAACCCCCTCTATAACCTGTCACAACCCAACCCAACCCCCTCTCTAACCTGTCACAACCTGACCTAACCCCTCTCTAACCTATCACATCACAACACAACCCAACCCCCTCTCTAACCTGTCACAACCCAACCCCCTCTCTAACCTGTCACAGCCCAACCCCCTCTATAACCTGTCACAACCCAACCCCCTCTATCACCTGTCACAGCCCAACCCAACCTCCTCTAACCTGTCACAACCCAACCCAACTCCTCTCTAACCTGTCACAACCCAACCCAACCCCTTCTATAACCTGTCACAACCCAACCCAACCCCTCTATAACCTGTCACAGCCCAACCCAACCCCTTCTAACCTGTCACAACCCAACTCAACCCTCTATAACCTGTCACAACCCAACCAACCCTTCTATAACCTGTCACAACCCAACCCCCTCTCTAACCTGTCACAACCCAACCCAACCCTCTATAACCTGTCACAACCCAACCCAACCCCTTCTATAACCTGTCACAACCCAACCCCCTCTATAACCTGTCCTCTAACCCAACCCCTTCTAACCTGTCACAACCCAACCCCCTCTATAACCTGTCACAACCCAACCCCTCTCTAACCTGTCACAACCCAACCCCTCTATAACCTGTCACAGCCCAACCCCTCTCTAACCTGTCACAACCCAACCTCCTCTATAACCTGTCACAGCCCAACCCCCTCTCTAACCTGTCACAACCCAACCCCCTCTATAACCTGTCACACCCCAACCCCTCTCTAACCTGTCACAACCCAACCCTCTCGTCAACCAACCCTCTCTAACCTGTCA
>NW_025752242.1:0-13097 GCF_021184085.1 Oncorhynchus gorbuscha | reverse complement strand
CCGTCATTGTAAATTACAATTTGTTCTTAAAGGTTACATTTCAAAAATAGTTTTAAATCTAACTGCACTGTCCAATTCACAGTAGCTATTACAGTGGAAGAATACCGTGCTATTGTTTGAGGAGAGTGCACAATTTTGAACATTAATAGTTATTAATAAAAAAATTAGGCATATTTGGGCAGTCTTGATAAAAAAGTTTTCCACAGTAAATGCAATGGTTCATTGGATCAGTCTAAAAACTTTGCACTGGTCCTTCTGTAGCTCAGTTGGTAGAGCATGGCGCTTTGTAACTCCAGGGTAGTGGGTCTCGATCCCGGGACCACCCATACGTAGAATGTATGCACACACATGACTCGTAAGTCGCTGATGAATCAGGCGTCTGCTAAAATGGCATATAGTTATTATTATTATTTATATTACGTGCACTGCTGCCATCTAGTGGCCAAAATGTATATTGCATTTGGGCTGGAATAATACATTATGACCTTTCTCTTGCATTTCAAAGATGATGGTACTTTGTATTGTCTTTTTCCAGATCTATTGTGTTATATTCTTCTACATTCTTTCCACGTTTACACAAACTTCAAAGTGTTTCCTTTCAAATGGTACCAAGAATATGCATTTCTTGCTTCAGGGCCTGAGCTACAGGCAGTTAGATTTGAGTATGTCATTTCAGGCGAAAATTTAAAAAAGGGGCGGATCATTAAATTAAGGACAACAAACTGAAGGTATTGGAGTGGCCATCACAAAGCCCTGACTTCATCCTATAGAACATTTATGGGCAGAACTGAAAAGCTTGTGTGAGCAAGGAGGCCTACAAACCAGATTCAGTTACACCAGCTCTGTCAGGAGGAATGGGCCAAAATTCACCCAAGTTATTGTGGGAAGCTTGTGGAAGGCTACCTGAAAACATTTGACCCAAGTTAAACAATTTAAAGGCAATGCTACCAAATACTAATTGAGTGAATGTAAACTTTTGACCCACTGGGAATGTGATGAAAGAAATAAAAGCTGAAATAAATAATTCTCTCTACTATTATTCTGACATTTCGCATTCTTAAAATATAGTGTTTTGATCCTAACTGATGTAAAACAGGGAATTTTTTACTCGGATTAAATGTCAGAAATGGTTAAAAACTGAGTTTAAATGTATTTGGCCGAGGTGTATGTAAACTTCTGACTTCAACTGTATATAGTGTACTACTTTTGACCACAGCCTCCATAGGACTCTGGTGAAAATAGGTTCCCTACATAGAGTGCCATTTGTATATAGTGTACTACTTTTGACCACAGCCTCCATAGGACTCTGGTGAAAATAGGTTCCCTACATAGAGTGCCATTTGGGATGCCGTCACGGAGTGAAGACGCAGGTTATGATTGGACGGAGCGTTCTGATAGGTAGATCGAGTGTCACCCAGGAAGTGCTCGCTGACACAGGACACGGAGGTCAATCACAGAGGTTACAAAGACACAGAACATGACTGAACTGAGCAGACAGCCAGGGAGAGATTAGATACACGTGATCTGTCACACACGACAAGATACTGTAGGTCACCCCATTTGCAATTCAGACATTCAAAAGCGTATCGGAATTTCATCTAAATATTAATCAAATCAAAGTTTATTTGTCACGTGCGCTGAATACAACAGGTGTAGTAGACCTTACAGTAAAATGCGCTTACTTACAGGCTCTAACCAATAGTGCAAAAAAGCTATTAGGTGAACAATAGATAAATAAAGAATTAAAAACAACAGTAAAAAGACAGTGAAAACAGTAGAGAGGCTATATACAGTAGAGAGGCTATATACAGTAGAGAGGCTATATACAGTAGACAGGCTATATACAGTAGAGAGGCTATATACAGTAGAGAGGCTATATACAGTAGAGAGGCTATATACAGTAGAGAAGCTATATACAGTAGAGAGGCTATATACAGTAGAGAGGCTATATACAGTAGAGAGGCTATATACAGTAGAGAGGCTATATATAGTAGTGAGGCTATATACAGTAGAGAGACTATATACAGTAGAGAGGCTATATACAGTAGAGAGGCTATATACAGTAGAGAGGCTACATACAGTAGAGAGGCTATATACAGTAGAGAGGCTATATACAGTAGAGAGGCTATATACAGTAGAGAGGTTATATACAGTAGAGAGGTTATATACAGTAGAGAGACTATATACAGTAGACAGGCTATATACAGTAGAGGCTATATACAGTAGAGGGAGGCTACATACAGTGAAATTTATATACAGTAGAAGACTATATAAGTAGAGGGCTATATATAGTAGTGAGGCTATATACAGTAGAGAGACTATATACAGTAGAGGAGGCTATATACAGTAGAGGGCTATATACAGTAGAGGCTACATACAGTAGAGAGAGGCTATATACAGTAGAAGGCTACATACAGTAGAGGCTATATACAGTAGAGAGGCTATATACAGTAGGCTACATACAGTAGAGAGGCTATATACAGTAGAGGCTACATACAGTAGAGAGGCTATATACAGTAGAGAGGCTATATACAGTAGAGGCTACATACAGTAGAGGCTATATACAGTAGAGAGGCTACATACAGTAGAGGCTATATACAGTAGAGAGTTATATACAGTAGAGGTTATATACAGTAGAGAGGCTATATACAGTAGAGAATTTTCATACAGTAGAAGACTATATACAGTAGACAGGCTATATACAGTAGAGGCTATATACGAGTAGAGGCTACATACAGTAGAGAGGCTATATACAGTAGAGAGGCTACATACAGTAGAAGGCTATATACAGTAGAGAGGCTACATACAGTAGAGAGGCTATATACAGTAGAGTTATATACAGTAGAGAGGCTATATACAGTAGAGAGGCTACATACAGTAGAGAGGCTATATACAGTAGAGAGGCTACATACAGTAGAGAGGCTATATACAGTAGAGGCTATATACAGTAGAGGCTACATACAGTAGAGAGGCTATATACAGTAGAGGCTACATACAGTAGAGAGGCTATATACAGTAGAGGCTATATACAGTAGAGAGGCTACATACAGTAGAGAGGCTATATACAGTAGAGGGCTACATACAGTAGAGAGGCTATATACAGTAGAGGCTACATACAGTAGAGAGGCTATATACAGTAGAGAGGCTACATACAGTAGAGAGGCTATATACAGTAGAGGCTACATACAGTAGAGGCTATATACAGTAGAAAGGCTACATACAGTAGAGGGCTATATACAGTAGACAGGCTATATACAGTAGAGAGGCTATATACAGTAGAGAGACTATATACAGTAGAACCCAGGCTATATACAGTAGAGAGGCTATATACAGTAGAGGCTACATACAGTAGAGAGGCTATATACAGTAGAGGCTATATACAGTAGAGAGGCTGTATACAGTAGAGAGACTATATACAGTAGACAGGCTATATACAGTAGAGGGCTATATACAGTAGAGAGGTTACATACAGTAGAGGCTATATACAGTAGAGAGGCTCTATACAGTAGAGGGCTATATACAGTAGAGGCTATATACAGTAGAGAGGCTACATACAGTAGAGGGCTATATACAGTAGAGGTTATATACAGTAGAGAGGCTATATATACAGTAGAAGAGGCTACATACAGTAGAGGGCTATATACAGTAGAAGGCTACATACAGTAGAGGCTATATACAGTAGAGGCTATATACAGTAGAGAGGCTACATACAGTAGAGGCTATATACAGTAGAGAGGCTACATACAGTAGAGGCTATATACAGTAGAGGCTATATACAGTAGAGAGGCTACATACAGTAGAGGCTATATACAGTAGAGGCTACATACAGTAGAGAGGCTATATACAGTAGAGAGGCTACATACAGTAGAGGCTATATACAGTAGAGAGGCTACATACAGTAGAGAGGCTATATACAGTAGAGAGGCTACATACAGTAGAGAGGCTATATACAGTAGAGAGGCTACATACAGTAGAGAGGCTACATACAGTAGAGAGGCTATATACAGTAGAGAGGCTACATACAGTAGAGAGCTATATACAGTAGACAGGCTATATACAGTAGAGAGGCTATATACAGTAGAGAGACTATATACAGTAGACAGGCTATATACAGTAGAGAGGCTTTATACAGTAGAGGGCTTTATACAGTAGAGAGGCTATATACAGTAGACAGGCTATATACAGTAGAGGCTATATACAGTAGAGGGCTTTATACAGTAGAGAAGGCTATATACAGTAGACAGGCTATATACAGTAGAGGCTATATACAGCAGTGAGGCTATATACAGTAGAGAGGCTTTATACAGTAGTGAGGCTATATACAGTAGAGAGGCTATATACAGTGGAGAGGCTATATACAGTAGAGAGGCTATATACAGTAGAGAGGCTATATACAGTAGTGAGGCTATATACAGTAGTGAGGCTATATACAGTAGAGAGGCTATATACAGTGGAGAGGCTCTATACAGTAGAGGCTATATACAGTAGAAGCTATATACAGTAGTGAGGCTATATACAGTAGACAGGCTATAACAGTAGCGAGGCTATAACAGTAGCGAGGCTATAACATTTACATTACATTTACATTTATAACAGTAGCGAGGCTATACACATTGAGGTAGTGTGTACATGTAGATATGGTTAAAGTGACTATGCATATATGATGACCAGAGAGTAGCAGTAGCGTAAAGAGGGTTGGTGGGTGGTGGGATACAGTGCAGATAGCCTGGTTAGCCAATGTGCGGGAGCTCTGGTTTAGTCGGGCCAATTTGAGGTAGTATGTACATGAGTGTATAGTTAAAGTGACTGTGCATATATGATAAACAGACAGTAGCAGTAGCTTAAAAGGCATTAAATGTGAAGTCTAATGTAGACCTTATGAATCCACATTTATCAAACGTGGAAGACACATGCAGCACCTTGACTATAAGAAAAGTCCTATATTTTCTGAAGAGAATGCAGACATTACACCACCGTGCGCCAAAGCACAGAGACGCGCCTCCTTAAAATACTCTTTTAAGCGGGAGAATGATCAGTAATTCCACATCTTTAAAGGAGATGCTTTGTGATAAATTAAAGTGACCCCCCCACACACACGGGGGTCATGTGGTGTGAAACACGTGGAACAACTAGACGAGCTGGAACGCTCTCCGTTGAATCTACGGTTGAACACGTTCCTAAAATACTGTGTTTTCCGTGGATCGTTCTCCTCCTTGGTGCGTTAATTACAGTGATTTTCTCCTCTCTGTTGTCAAGGTGACGCCCAGTGTTCCGCTCGCCGGGAGTTGGTCCAAAATGGCATCCTGTTCTCTACACAGTGCACTACGTTTGACCAGGGCCTATAGGGCTGTGGTAGTGCACTATAGGAACAGGGTGGCGTTGCTAGGGCACGGCCAGCGAGTCACTGTGGTTATGACAGGGTGTAATTAAGAATGAGCAGTTAATACTGTGGTCTGTACGGTGTGGGATAATTACTGGACTTGACCCTGTTCTGTGTCTGTACAGGTCAGCTTGTCATTCAGAGGGGCTTGTCACCTTCACGTAATAACAGTAATCCCATAGCATCACTTACACATCACTACTGCTGGTGTTTAGTGTGTGTGTGGCCTACGGTCACAAGACGAGGCCTCCTAATTGTCCTAGAATTTCTAAGCAAACAGCTGGAGGCAGGGCTTTCTCCTATAGAGCTCCATTTTTTATGGAATGGTCTGCCTACCCATGTGAGAGAGCAGGCTCGGTCTCAACCTTTAAGTCTTTACTGAAGACTCATCTCTTCAGTGGGTCATATGAGGAGTGTGAAGGTGAACAGAAAAGGCTCTGGAGCAACGAACCGCCTTGCTGTCTCTGCCTGGCCGGTTCCCCTCTTTCCACTGGGATTCTCTGACTCTAACCCTATTACAGGGGCTGAGTCACTGGTGCTCTTTCATGCCGTCCCTAGGAAGGGTGCGTCACTTGAGTGGGTTGAGTCACTGATGTGATCTTCCTGTCTGGGTTGGCGCCCCCCCCCCCCCTTAGGTTGTGCCATGTTGGAGATCTCTGTGGGCTATACTCGGCCTTGTCTCAGGATGGTAAGTTGGTGGTTGAAGATATCCTCTAGTGGTGTGGGGGCTGTGCTTTGGCAAAGTGGGTGGGAGTTATATCCTTCTGTTTGGCCCTGTCCGGGTGTCCTCGGATGGGGCCACAGTGTCCCTGACCCCTCCTGTCTCAGCCTCCGGTATTTATGCTACAGTAGTTTGTGTCGGGAGGCTAGGGTCAGTTTGTTATATCTGGAGTACTTCTCCTATCTTATCCGTTGGCCTGTGTGAATTTAAGTGTACTCTCTCTAATTCTCTCTTTCTCTCTCTTTCTCTCTCTCGGAGGACCATGGATGACCACTATCTGTACTCTGGTACTACTTGAAGAAAGCGCACAAACATTGTACTATACAGCACCTTGAAATGCTGATGAAAGAAGGGCTATGACAGCTGTTATTACTGACCCTTTCCAGGGTTTATTAATGAATCAGACAGCTGTTATTACTACGACCCTCTCCAGGGTTTATTAATGAATCAGACAGCTGTTATTACTACGGCCCTCTCCAGGGTTTATTAATGAATCAGACAGCTGTTATTACTACGACCCTCTACAGGGTTTATTAATGAATCAGACAGCTGTTATTACTACGACCCTCTCCAGGGTTTATTAATGAATCACACAGCTGTTATTACTATGACCCTCTCCAGGGTTTATTAATGAATCAGACAGCTGTTATTACTACGACCCTCTCAGGGTTTATTAATGAATCAGACAGCTGTTATTACTACGACCACTCAGGTTTATTAATGAATCAGACAGCTGTTATTACTACGACCCTCTACAGGGTTTATTAATGAATCAGACAGCTGTTATTACTACGACCCTCTCCAGGGTTTATTAATGAATCAGACAGCTGTTATTACTACGACCCTCTACAGGGTTTATTAATGAATCAGACAGCTGTTATTACTACGACCCTCTCCAGGGTTTATTAATGAATCAGACAGCTGTTATTACTACGACCCTCTCAGGGTTTATTAATGAATCAGACAGCTGTTATTACTACGACCCTCTCCAGGTTTATTAATGAATCAGACAGCTGTTATTACTACGACCCTCTACAGGGTTTATTAATGAATCCGACAGCTGTTATTAATACGACCCCTCAGGGTTTATTAATGAATCAGACAGCTGTTATTACTACGACCCTCTACAGGGTTTATTAATGAATCAGACAGCTGTTATCACTACGACCCTCTCCAGGGTTTATTCATGAATCAGACAGCTGTTATTACTACGACCTCCAGGGTTTATTAATGAATCAGACAGCTGTTATTACTCGACCCTCTCCAGGGTTTATTAATGAATCAGACAGCTGTTATTACTACGACCCTCTCCAGGGTTTATTAATGAATCAGACAGCTTTTATTACTACGACCCTCTCCAGGGTTTATTAATGAATCAGACAGCTGTTATTACTATGACCCTCTACAGGGTTTATTAATGAATCAGACAGCTGTTATTACTACGACCCTCTCAGGGTTTATTAATGAATCAGACAGCTGTTATTACTATGACCCTCTACAGGGTTTATTAATGAATCAGACAGCTGTTATTACTATGACCCTCTCCAGGGTTTATTAATGAATCAGACAGCTGTTATTACTATGACCCTCTCCAGGGTTTATTAATGAATCAGACAGCTGTTATTACTACGACCCTCTACAGGGTTTATTAATGAATCAGACAGCTGTTATTACTACGACCCTCTACAGGGGTTTATTAATGAATCAGACAGCTGTTACTACTACTCCCTCTACAGGGTTTATTAATGAATCAGACAGCTGTTATCACTACGACCCTCAGGGTTTATTAATGAATCAGACAGCTGTTATTACTCGACCCTCTCCAGGGTTTATTAATGAATCAGACAGCTGTTAATACTACGACCCTCTCCAGGGTTTTATTAATGAATCAGACAGCTGTTATTACTACGACCCTCTCCAGGGTTTATTAATGAATCAGACAGCTGTTATTACTACGACCCTCTCCAGGGTTTATTAATGATATTAATGATATTTATTACCCGCAGGTAGTATAACATTTTACATTTCATTTCATTATATTTCATTATAGCACAACGGTTTGATTTGTCTAATCTTAGCAATTTCTTCTCAGCTAGCTACATAGCCGTCTTTGTATCAAAGATAATTGGCGTAATTATCGTATTTCGCCATCCTAACGTAGTCTTCACTAGCCAGCTAGCTAACGTCCACTGATTAGCTGCACTGGGAAAACTATTACACTCAACTGAACGACTCGATCAGTGTAGTGTTAGCTAGCTACATAGCTGTCTTTGCTGTCTTCGTATCTTCGTTCCAAGATAATTGTGTTGTTTAGGTTTAGAGTGTGTAGTCTTAGAGTGATTATCTTAATTTACTGAGGTTAGCTAGCCAGCTGTTTGTAGTCCTTAGCATAGGAGACTCTGCTAGCTAGCCAACGCTAATAACGTCTTCTGAATAGAACTCAACAACCCGGTCGCATTCACAGGTAGTATCACATTTTCATTTCATTTCATTACAGTACAACGGTTTGATTTGTTTGATCGTCTTTGTATCAAAGATAATTGTGTAGCCTAGAGCGATTTTCTAGGTTCGCTAGCCAGCTATTGTCGTTCTTTTAACGCAACGTAACGTAAACAACACTACTAGCTAGCCAGCTAGCCCCCAATAGCAGCACTGTAGAAACTATTACACTCAACGGAACGACTTGATTAGTGTAGTGTCAACAACGCACCCACTGCCAGCTAGCCTACTTCAGCAGTACTGTATCATTTTAATCATTTTAGTCAATAAGATTCTTGCTACGTAGCTTAACTTTCTGAACATTCGAGACGTGTAGTCCACTTGTCATTCAATCTCCTTTGCATTAGCGTAGCCTCTTCTGTAGCCTGTTAACTATGTGTCTGTTTATCCCTGTTCTCTCCTCTCTGCAGACCATACAAACGCTCCACCCGCGTGGCGCGGCCACCTAATCTGGTGGTCCCAGCGCGCACGACCCACGTGGAGTTCCAGGTCTCCGTAGCCTCTGGAATTGCCGATCTGCGGTCAACAAGGCAGAGTTCATCTCAGCCTATGCCTCCCTCCAGTCCTCGACTTCTTGGCACTAACGGAAACATGGATCACCACAGACAACACTGCTACTCCTACTGCTCTCTCTTCGTCCGCCCACGTGTTCTCGCACACCCGGAGGCTTCTGGTCAGCGGGGTGGTGGCACCGGGATCCTCATCTCTCCCAAGTGGTCATTCTCTCTTTCTCCCCTTACCCATCTGTCTATCGCCTCCTTTGAATTCCATGCTGTCACAGTTACCAGCCCTTTCAAGCTTAACATCCTTATCATTTATCGCCCTCCAGGTTCCTCGGAGGTTCATCAATGGCTTGATGCCTTGATAAGCTCCTTTCCTGAGGACGGCTCACCTCTCACAGTTCTGGGCGACTTTAACCTCCCCACGTCTACCTTTGACTCATTCCTCTCTGCCTCCTTCTTTCCCTCCTCTCCTCTTTTGACCTCACCCTCTCACCCTCCCCCTACTCACAAGGCAGGCAATACGCTCGACCTCATCTTTACTAGATGCTGTTCTTCCACTAACCTCATTGCAACTCCCCTCCAAGTCTCCGACCACTACCTTGTATCCTTTTCCCTCTCGCTCTCATCCAACACCTCCCCACACTGCCCTACTCGGATGGTATCGCGCCGTCCCAACCTTCGCTCTCTCTCCCCCGCTACTCTCTCCTCTTCCATCCTATCATCTCTTCCCTCCGCTCAAACCTTCTCCAACCTATCTCCTGATTCTGCCTCCTCAACCCTCCTCTCCTCCCTCTCTGCATCCTTTGACTCTCTATGTCCCCTATCCTCCAGGCGGCTCGGTCCTCCCCTCCCGCTCCGTGGCTCGATGACTCATTGCGAGCTCACAGAACAGGGCTCCGGGCAGCCGAGGCGGAAATGGAAGGAAAAACTCCGCCTCCCTGCGGACCTGGCATCCTTTCACTCCCTCCTCTCTACATTTTCCTCCTCTGTCTCTGCTGCTAAAGCCACTTTCTACTGCTAAATTCCAAGCATCTGCCTCTAACCCTAGGAAGCTCTTTGCCACCTTCTCCTCCCTCCTGAATCCTCCTCCCCCTCCCCCCTCCTCCCTCTCTGCAGACGGCTTCGTCAACCATTTTGAAAAGAGGGTCGACGACATCCGATCCTCGTTTGCTAAGTCAAACGACACCGCTAGTTCTGCTCACACTGCCCCTACCCTGTGCTCTGACCTCTTTCTCCCTCTCTCTCCAGATGAAATCTCGCGCGTCTTGTGACGGCCGGCCGCCCAACAACCTGCCCGGCCCCCCCTCCCTCTTCTCCAGACCATTTCCGGAGACCTCCTCCCTTACCTCCACCTCGCTCATCAACTCATCACTGACCGCTGGCTACGTCCCTTCCGTCTTCAAGAGAGCGAGAGTTTCACCCCTTCTGAAAAAACCTACACTCGATCCCTCCGATGTCAGCAATTACAGACCAGTATCCGCTACTTTCTTTTCTCTCCAAAACTCTTGAACGTGCCGTCCTTGGCCAGCTCTCCCGCTATCTCTCTCTGAATGACCTTCTTGATCCAAATCAGTCAGGTTTCAAGACTAGTCATTCAACTGAGACTGCTCTCCTCTGTATCACGGAGGCGCTCCGCACTGCTAAAGCTAACTCTCTCTCCTCTGCTCTCATCCTTCTAGATCTATCGGCTGCCTTTGATACTGTGAACCATCAGATCCTCCTCTCCACCCTCTCCGAGTTGGGCATCTCTGGCGCGGCTCACGCTTGGATTGCGTCCTACCTGACAGGTCGCTCCTACCAGGTGGCGTGGCGAGAATCAGTCTCCTCACCACGCGCTCTCACCACTGGTGTCCCCCAGGGCTCTGTTCTAGGCCCTCTCCTATTCTCGCTATACACCAAGTCACTTGGCTCTGTCATAACCTCACATGGTCTCTCCTATCATTGCTATGCAGACGACACACAACTAATCTTCTCCTTTCCCCCTTCTGATGACCAGGTGGCGAATCGCATCTCTGCATGTCTGGCAGACATATCAGCGTGGATGACGGATCACCACCTCAAGCTGAACCTCGGCAAGACGGAGCTGCTCTTCCTTCCCGGGGAAGGACTGCCCGTTCCATGATCTCGCCATCACGGTTGACAACTCCATTGTGTCCTCCTCCCAGAGCGCTAAGAACCTTGGTGTGATCCTGGACAACACCCTGTCGTTCTCAACCAACATCAAGGCGGTGGCCCGTTCCTGTAGGTTCATGCTCTACAACATCTGCAGAGTACGACCCTGCCTCACACAGGAAGCGGCGCAGGTCCTAATCCAGGCACTTGTCATCTCCCGTCTGGATTACTGCAACTCGCTGTTGGCTGGGCTCCCTGCCTGTGCCATTAAACCCCTTCAACTCATCCAGAACGCCGCAGCCCGTCTGGTGTTCAACCTTCCCAAGTTCTCTCACGCCACCCCGCTCCTCCGTTCTCTCCACTGGCTTCCAGTTGAAGCTCGCATCCGCTACAAGACCATGGTGCTTGCCTACGGAGCTGTGAGGGAACGGCACCTCAGTACCTCCAGGCTCTGATCAGGCCCTACACCCAAACAAGGGCACTGCGTTCATCCACCTCTGGCCTGCTCGCCTCCCTACCACTGAGGAAGTACAGCTCCCGCTCAGCCCAGTCAAAACTGTTCGCTGCTCTGGCCCCCCAATGGTGGAACAAACTCCCTCACGACGCCAGGACAGCGGAGTCAATCACCACCTTCCGGAGACACCTGAAACCCCACCTCTTTAAGGAATACCTAGGATAGGATAAGTATTCCCTCCCCCCCCCCCTTTAAGATTTAGATGCACTATTGCTATTGTAAAGTGACTGTTCCACTGGATGTCATAAGGTGAATGCACCAATTTGTAAGTCGCTCTGGATAAGAGCGTCTGCTAAATGACTTAAATGTAAATGTAAATGTAAATCCGACAGCTGTTATTACTACGACCCTCTCCAGGGTTTATTAATGAATCAGACAGCTGTTATTACTATGACCCTCTCCAGGGTTTATTAATGAATCCGACAGCTGTTATTACTACGACCCTCTCCAGGGTTTATTAATGAATCAGACAGCTGTTATTACTACGACCCTCTCCAGGGTTTATTAATGAATCAGACAGCTGTTATTACTACGACCTCTCCAGGGTTTATTAATGAATCAGACAGCTGTTATTACTACGACCCTCTCCACGGTTTATTAATGAATCAGACAGCTGTTATTACTTACGACCCTCTCCAGGGTTTATTAATGAATCAGACAGCTGTTATTACCACGACCTCTACAGGGTTTATTAATGAATCAGACAGCTGTTATTACTACGACCCTCTACAGGGTTTATTAATGAATCAGACAGCTGTTATTACTACGACCCTCTACAGGGTTTATTAATGAATCAGACAGCTGTTATTACTACGACCCTCTCCAGGGTTTATTAATGAATCAGACGAGCTGTTGTTGTGTTGAGGATTCCCTTTGGAGACAGCCATGTTTTTGATCCCAATCACTTTCAGTTTTATAAAGGAACACCATCGATCTCTTCTCACGACTGTCGTCCATCTCATCCCACCTTATGCCGTCTTACCTTATGCCGTACATTATAAAGATATACCTGGATTTATATCAGGAATCGTCGAGTAGGTTGTTCCCATTCCCCTCTGTCAGAATACAACGCATCTTCAATATGAAGTGATGAAAGTTGATATTGGGGACAGAGCGCATCTGTCGCTTCCTCAGATATTTACCTGTGAGAGTTATTATTGTGGGAAATAAAGGGTCGTGCTCTGTGCCAGGTTCAGGTGCCTCAGCCATCTCACCAGTCTCAGATGAGATGTATATAAAGCCAGATCCCTTCCTCTCCGTCCGCTCCTCCTCCGCTCTCTCCTCTTATTCCTCCACCCAGAGCGGTGGTGTGTGTAGGTGTGTGTATACCCCTGGCTCTACCTGTACCCCCCACCCCGTTCCGATGGT
>NW_025752241.1:0-13097 GCF_021184085.1 Oncorhynchus gorbuscha | reverse complement strand
TCTGTTGATCTTTCCTTGATGGTGTCCTCTGTTGATCTTTCCTTGATGGTGTCCCTCTGTTGATCTTTCCTTGATGGTGTCCTCTGTTGATCTTTCCTTGATGGTGTCCCTCTGTTGATCTTTCCTTTGATGGTGTCCCTCTGTTGATCTTTCCTTGATGGTGTCCCTCTGTTGATCTTTCCTTGATGGTGTCCCTCTGTTGATCTTTCCTTGATGGTGTCCCTCTGTTGATCTTTCCTTGATGGTGTCCCTCTGTTGATCTTTCCTTGATGGTGTCCCTCTGTTGATCTTTCCTTGATGGTGTCCCTCTGTTGATCTTTCCTTGATGGTGTCCCTCTGTTGATCTTTCTGATGGTGTCCTCTGTTGATCTTTCCTTGATGGTGTCCCTCTGTTGATCTTTCCTTGATGGTGTCCCTCTGTTGATCTTTCCTTGATGGTGTCCCTCTGTTGATCTTTCCTTGATGGTGTCCCTCTGTTGATCTTTCCTTGATGGTGTCCCTCTGTTGATCTTTCCTTGATGGTGTCCCTCTGTTGATCTTTCCTTGATGGTGTCCCTCTGTTGATCTTTCCTTGATGGTGTCCCTCTGTTGATCTTTCCTTGATGGTGTCCCTCTGTTGATCTTTCCTTGATGGTGTCCCTCTGTTGATCTTTCCTTGATGGTGTCCCTCTGTTGATCTTTCCTTGATGGTGTCCCTCTGTTGATCTTTCCTTGATGGTGTCCCTCTGTTGATCTTTCCTTGATGGTGTCCCTCTGTTGATCTTTCCTTGATGGTGTCCCTCTGTTGATCTTTCCTTGATGGTGTCCCTCTGTTGATCTTTCCTTGATGGTGTCCCTCTGTTGATCTTTCCTTGATGGTGTCCCTCTGTTGATCTTTCCTTGATGGTGTCCCTCTGTTGATCTTTCCTTGATGGTGTCCCTCTGTTGATCTTTCCTTGATGGTGTCCCTCTGTTGATCTTTCCTTGATGGTGTCCCTCTGTTGATCTTTCCTTGATGGTGTCCCTCTGTTGATCTTTCCTTGATGGTGTCCCTCTGTTGATCTTTCCTTGATGGTGTCCCTCTGTTGATCTTTCCTTGATGGTGTCCCTCTGTTGATCTTTCCTTGATGGTGTCCCTCTGTTGATCTTTCCTTGATGGTGTCCCTCTGTTGATCTTTCCTTGATGGTGTCCCTCTGTTGATCTTTCCTTGATGGTGTCCCTCTGTTGATCTTTCCTTGATGGTGTCCCTCTGTTGATCTTTCCTTGATGGTGTCCCTCTGTTGATCTTTCCTTGATGGTGTCCCTCTGTTGATCTTTCCTTGATGGTGTCCCTCTGTTGATCTTTCCTTGATGGTGTCCCTCTGTTGATCTTTCCTTGATGGTGTCCCTCTGTTGATCTTTCCTTGATGGTGTCCCTCTGTTGATCTTTCCTTGATGGTGTCCCTCTGTTGATCTTTCCTTGATGGTGTCCCTCTGTTGATCTTTCCTTGATGGTGTCCCTCTGTTGATCTTTCCTTGATGGTGTCCCTCTGTTGATCTTTCCTTGATGGTGTCCCTCTGTTGATCTTTCCTTGATGGTGTCCCTCTGTTGATCTTTCCTTGATGGTGTCCCTCTGTTGATCTTTCCTTGATGGTGTCCCTCTGTTGATCTTTCCTTGATGGTGTCCCTCTGTTGATCTTTCCTTGATGGTGTCCCTCTGTTGATCTTTCCTTGATGGTGTCCCTCTGTTGATCTTTCCTTGATGGTGTCCCTCTGTTGATCTTTCCTTGATGGTGTCCCTCTGTTGATCTTTCCTTGATGGTGTCCCTCTGTTGATCTTTCCTTGATGGTGTCCCTCTGTTGATCTTTCCTTGATGGTGTCCCTCTGTTGATCTTTCCTTGATGGTGTCCCTCTGTTGATCTTTCCTTGATGGTGTCCCTCTGTTGATCTTTCCTTGATGGTGTCCCTCTGTTGATCTTTCCTTGATGGTGTCCCTCTGTTGATCTTTCCTTGATGGTGTCCCTCTGTTGATCTTTCCTTGATGGTGTCCCTCTGTTGATCTTTCCTTGATGGTGTCCCTCTGTTGATCTTTCCTTGATGGTGTCCCTCTGTTGATCTTTCCTTGATGGTGTCCCTCTGTTGATCTTTCCTTGATGGTGTCCCTCTGTTGATCTTTCCTTGATGGTGTCCCTCTGTTGATCTTTCCTTGATGGTGTCCCTCTGTTGATCTTTCCTTGATGGTGTCCCTCTGTTGATCTTTCCTTGATGGTGTCCCTCTGTTGATCTTTCCTTGATGGTGTCCCTCTGTTGATCTTTCCTTGATGGTGTCCCTCTGTTGATCTTTCCTTGATGGTGTCCCTCTGTTGATCTTTCCTTGATGGTGTCCCTCTGTTGATCTTTCCTTGATGGTGTCCCTCTGTTGATCTTTCCTTGATGGTGTCCCTCTGTTGATCTTTCCTTGATGGTGTCCCTCTGTTGATCTTTCCTTGATGGTGTCCCTCTGTTGATCTTTCCTTGATGGTGTCCCTCTGTTGATCTTTCCTTGATGGTGTCCCTCTGTTGATCTTTCCTTGATGGTGTCCCTCTGTTGATCTTTCCTTGATGGTGTCCCTCTGTTGATCTTTCCTTGATGGTGTCCCTCTGTTGATCTTTCCTTGATGGTGTCCCTCTGTTGATCTTTCCTTGATGGTGTCCCTCTGTTGATCTTTCCTTGATGGTGTCCCTCTGTTGATCTTTCCTTGATGGTGTCCCTCTGTTGATCTTTCCTTGATGGTGTCCCTCTGTTGATCTTTCCTTGATGGTGTCCCTCTGTTGATCTTTCCTTGATGGTGTCCCTCTGTTGATCTTTCCTTGATGGTGTCCCTCTGTTGATCTTTCCTTGATGGTGTCCCTCTGTTGATCTTTCCTTGATGGTGTCCCTCTGTTGATCTTTCCTTGATGGTGTCCCTCTGTTGATCTTTCCTTGATGGTGTCCCTCTGTTGATCTTTCCTTGATGGTGTCCCTCTGTTGATCTTTCCTTGATGGTGTCCCTCTGTTGATCTTTCCTTGATGGTGTCCCTCTGTTGATCTTTCCTTGATGGTGTCCCTCTGTTGATCTTTCCTTGATGGTGTCCCTCTGTTGATCTTTCCTTGATGGTGTCCCTCTGTTGATCTTTCCTTGATGGTGTCCCTCTGTTGATCTTTCCTTGATGGTGTCCCTCCTCTGATCTGCTCTTTCATGTTCTCTTCTTTCTCTCTCCTCTCAGCGTTAATAAACGGGGGGGGGGTGTATCTGGGGGAAGTGGTGGGTAGGCGACCCATTCATGTCCTCTAAACCCAGGATTAGGGTGAGCATCTCAGGGAGAGAGTAATAAAGTCTCCTCCTGGCTCTGGAGGATCCTGGAGGCGAGGCCAGTCACAGCTCGCTCCACGGGCCCCAGGAAAGCTCACATTTCCTCCACATGACTCCTGCCTATCCACTCCACACGCCTTCTGCCTGTTAACTCCACACCCTCCGGCTACTAGATGGACTACAGGACAGGAGGATGCAGATGGACTAGAGGACAAGAAGATGCAGATGGACTATAGGACATGAGAATGCAGCTGGACTAGAGGACATGAGGATGCAGCTGGACTAGAGGACATGAGGATGCAGCTGGACTAGAGGACATGAGGATGCAGCTGGACTAGAGGACATGAGGATGCAGATGGACTAGAGGACATGAGGATGCAGCTGGACTAGAGGACATGAGGATGCAGCTGGACTAGAGGACATGAGGATGCAGCTGGACTAGAGGACATGAGGATGCAGGTGGACTAGAGGACATGAGGATGCAGCTGGACTAGAGGACATGAGGATGCAGCTGGACTAGAGGACATGAGGATGCAGCTGGACTAGAGGACATGAGGATGCAGATGGATTACAGGACATGAGGATGCAGCTAGACTAGAGGACATGAGGATGCAGCTGGACTAGAGGACATGAGGATGCAGCTGGACTAGAGGACATGAGGATGCAGCTGGACTAGAGGACATGAGAATGCAGCTGGACTAGAGGACATGAGGATGCAGCTGGACTAGAGGACATGAGGATGCAGATGGACTAGAGGACATGAGGATGCAGCTGGACTAGAGGACATGAGGATGCAGGTGGACTAGAGGACATGAGGATGCAGGTGGACTAGAGGACATGATGATGCAGATGGACTAGAGGACATGAGGATGCAGATGGACTACAGGACATGAGGATTCAGATGAACTAGAGGACATGAGGATGCAGCTGGACTAGAGGACATGATGATGCAGATGGACTAGAGGATATGAGGATTCAGATGAACTAGAGGACATGAGGGTGCAGCTAGACTAGAGGACATGAGGATGCAGATGGACTACAGGACATGAGGATTCAGATGAACTAGAGGACATGAGGATGCAGATGGACTGGAGGACATGAGGATGCAGATGGACTAGAGGATATGAGGATTCAGATGAACTAGAGGACATGAGGATGCAGCTAGACTAGAGGACATGAGGATGCAGCTGGACTAGAGGACATGAGGATGCAGCTAGACTAGAGGACATGAGGATGCAGATGGACATGAGGATGCAGCTGGACTAGAGGACATGAGGATGCAGCTGGACTAGAGGACATGAGGATGCAGATGGACTAGAGGACATGAGGATGCAGATGGACTAGAGGACATGAGGATGCAGATGGACTAGAGGACATGAGGATGCAGGTGTGGACTAGAGGGACATGGGGATGCAGGTGGACTAGAGGACATGATGACGAGATGGACTAGAGGACATGAGGATGCAGATGGATTACAGGACATGAGGATGCAGCTGGACTAGAGGACATGATGATGCAGATGGACTAGAGGATATGAGGATTCAGATGAACTAGAGGACATGAGGATGCAGCTAGACTAGAGGACATGAGGATGCAGATGGACTACAGGACATGAGGATTCAGATGAACTAGAGGACATGAGGATGCAGATGGACTGGAGGACATGAGGATGCAGATGGACTAGAGGATATGAGGATTCAGATGAACTAGAGGACATGAGGATGCAGCTAGACTAGAGGACATGAGGATGCAGCTGGACTAGAGGACATGAGGATGCAGCTAGACTAGAGGACATGAGGATGCAGCTGGACTAGAGGACATGAGGATGCAGCTGGACTAGAGGACATGAGGATGCAGCTGGACTAGAGGACATGAGGATGCAGCTGGACTAGAGGACATGAGGATGCAGCTGGACTAGAGGACATGAGGATGCAGCTGGACTAGAGGACATGAGGATGCAGTTAGACTAGAGGACATGAGGATGCAGCTGGACTAGAGGACATGAGGATGCAGCTGGACTAGAGGACATGAGGATGCAGCTGGACTAGAGGACATGAGGATGCAGCTGGACTAGAGGACATGAGGATGCAGCTGGACTAGAGGACATGAGGATGCAGCTGGACTAGAGGACATGAGGATGCAGCTAGACTAGAGGACATGAGGATGCAGCTGGACTAGAGGACATGAGGATGCAGCTGGACTAGAGGACATGAGGATTCAGATGAACTAGAGGACATGAGGATGCAGATGGAATAGAGGACATGAGGATGCAGATGGACTAGAGGACATGATGCAGATGGACATGATGATGCAGATGGACTAGAGGACATGATGCAGATGGACACGAGGATGCAGATGGACTAGAGGACATGATGCAGATGGACATGAGGATTCAGATGAACTAGAGGACATGAGGATGCAGATGGACTAGAGGATATGAGGATTCAGATGGACTAGAGGACATGAGGATGCAGATGGACTAGAGGACATGATGCAGATGGACATGAGGATGCAGATGGACTAGAGGACATGATGCAGATGGACATGAGGATGCAGGTGGACTAGAGGACATGATGCAGATGGACATGAGGATTCAGATGAACTAGAGGACATGAGGATGCAGATGGACTAGAGGACATGAGGATGCAGCTGGACTAGAGGACATGAGGATGCAGCTGGACTAGAGGACATGAGGATGCAGCTGGACTAGAGGACATGAGGATGCAGCTAGACTAGAGGACATGAGGATGCAGTTGGACTAGAGGACATGAGGATGTAGCTGGACTAGAGGACATGAGGATGCAGATGGACTAGAGGACATGAGGATGCAGCTGGACTGGAGGACATGAGGATGCAGGTGGACTAGAGGACATGAGGATGCAGGTGGACTAGAGGACATGAGGATGCAGATGGACTAGAGGATATGAGGATGCAGATGGACTAGAGGACATGAGGATGCAGCTGGACTAGAGGACATGAGGATGCAGATGGACTACAGGACATGAGGATTCAGATGGACTACAGGACATGAGGATGCAGATGGACTAGAGGACATGATGCAGATGGACATGAGGATGCAGATGGACTAGAGGACATGATGCAGATGGACATGAGGATTCAGATGAACTAGAGGACATGAGGATGCAGATGGACTAGAGGACATGAGGATGCAGATGGACTAGAGGACATGATGCAGATGGACATGAGGATGCAGATGGACTAGAGGACATGATGCAGATGGACATGAGGATTCAGATGAACTAGAGGACATGAGGATGCAGATTTACTAGAGGACATGAGGATGCAGATGGACTAGGAGGACATGATGCAGATGGACATGAGGATGCAGATGAACTAGAGGACATGAGGATGCAGATGGACTAGAGGATATGAGGATTCAGATGAACTAGAGGACATGAGGATGCAGATGGACTAGAGGACATGAGGATGCAGATGGACTAGAGGACATGAGGATGCAGATGGACATGAGGACATGAGGATGCAGATGGACATGAGGACATGAGGATTCAGATGAACTAGAGGACATGAGGATGCAGATGGACATGAGGACATGAGGATGCAGATGGACTAGAGGACATGAGGATTCAGATGGACTAGAGGACATGAGGATGCAGATGGACTAGAGGACATGAGGATTCAGATTAACTAGAGGATATGATGATTCAGATGGACTAGAGGACATGAGGATGCAGATGGACATGAGG
Source organism: Oncorhynchus gorbuscha (assembly GCF_021184085.1). Taxonomy (NCBI): domain Eukaryota; kingdom Metazoa; phylum Chordata; class Actinopteri; order Salmoniformes; family Salmonidae; genus Oncorhynchus; species Oncorhynchus gorbuscha. The sequence continues at coordinate 6,079 of NW_025752241.1, read as the reverse complement.
ACATGAGGATGCAGATGGACATGAGGACATGAGGATTCAGATGGACTAGAGGACATGAGGATGCAGATGGACTAGAGGACATGAGGATGCAGCTAGACTAGAGGACATGAGGATGCAGCTGGACTAGAGGACATGAGGATGTAGCTGGACTAGAGGACATGAGGATGCAGATGGACTAGAGGACATGAGGATGCAGGTGGACTGGAGGACATGAGGATGCAGGTGGACTAGAGGACATGAGGATGCAGGTGGACTAGAGGACATGAGGATGCAGATGGACTAGAGGATATGAGGATGCAGATGGACTAGAGGACATGAGGATGCAGCTGGACTAGAGGACATGAGGATGCAGATGGACTACAGGACATGAGGATTCAGATGGACTACAGGACATGAGGATGCAGATGGACTAGAGGACATGATGCAGATGGACATGAGGATGCAGATGGACTAGAGGACATGATGCAGATGGACATGAGGATTCAGATGAACTAGAGGACATGAGGATGCAGATGGACTAGAGGACATGAGGATGCAGATGGACTAGAGGACATGATGCAGATGGACATGAGGATGCAGATGGACTAGAGGACATGATGCAGATGGACATGAGGATTCAGATGAACTAGAGGACATGAGGATGCAGATTTACTAGAGGACATGAGGATGCAGATGGACTAGAGGACATGATGCAGATGGACATGAGGATGCAGATGAACTAGAGGACATGAGGATGCAGATGGACTAGAGGATATGAGGATTCAGATGAACTAGAGGACATGAGGATGCAGATGGACTAGAGGACATGAGGATTCAGATTAACTAGAGGATATGATGATTCAGATGGACTAGAGGACATGAGGATGCAGATGGACATGAGGACATGAGGATGCAGATGGACATGAGGACATGAGGATTCAGATGGACTAGAGGACATGAGGATGCAGATGGACTAGAGGACATGATGCAGATGGACATGAGGATGCAGATGAACTAGAGGACATGAGGGTGCAGATGGACATGAGGACATGAGGATGCAGATGGACTAGAGGACATGAGGATGCAGATGGACATGAGGACATGAGGATGCAGATGGACATGAGGACATGAGGATTCAGATGAACTAGAGGACATGAGGATGCAGATGGACATGAGGACATGAGGATGCAGATGGACTAGAGGACATGAGATGCAACTGGACTAGAGGACATGAGGATGCAGCTGGACTAGAGGACATGAGGATGCAGCTGGACTAGAGGACATGAGGATGCAGATGGACTAGAGGACATGAGGATGCAGCTGGACTAGAGGACATGAGGATGCAGCTGGACTAGAGGACATGAGGATGCAGCTGGACTAGAGGACATGAGGATGCAGGTGGACTAGAGGACATGAGGATGCAGCTGGACTAGAGGACATGAGGGATGCAGCTGGACTAGAGGACATGAGGATGCAGCTGGACTAGAGGACATGAGGATGCAGATGGATTACAGGACATGAGGATGCAGCTAGACTAGAGGACATGAGGATGCAGCTGGACTAGAGGACATGAGGATGCAGCTGGACTAGAGGACATGAGGGATGCAGCTGGACAGCTGGAGAGGACATGAGAATGCAGCTGGACTAGAGGACATGAGGATGCAGCTGGACTAGAGGACATGAGGATGCAGATGGACTAGAGGACATGAGGATGCAGCTGGACTAGAGGACATGAGGATGCAGTGGACTAGGAGGACACATGATGATGCAGATGGACTAGAGGACATGAGGATGTAGATGGACTACAGGACATGAGGATACAGATGAACTAGAGGACATGAGGATGCAGCTGGACTAGAGGACATGATGATGCAGATGGACTAGAGGATATGAGGATTCAGATGAACTAGGAGGACATGAGGGTGCAGCTAGACTAGAGGACATGAGGATGCAGATGGACTACAGGACATGAGGATTCAGATGAACTAGGAGGACATGAGGATGCAGATGGACTGGAGGACATGAGGATGCAGAGGACTAGAGTGGTGGATATGAGGATTCAGATGAACTAGAGGACATGAGGATGCAGCTAGACTAGAGGACATGAGGATGCAGCTGGACTAGAGGACATGAGGATGCAGCTAGACTAGAGGACATGAGGATGCAGCTGGACTAGAGGACATGAGGATGCAGCTGGACTAGAGGACATGAGGATGCAGCTGGACTAGAGGACATGAGGATGCAGCTGGACTAGAGGACATGAGGATGCAGCTGGACTAGAGGACATGAGGATGCAGCTGGACTAGAGGACATGAGGATGCAGTTAGACTAGAGGACATGAGGATGCAGCTGGACTAGAGGACATGAGGATGCAGCTGGACTAGAGGACATGAGGATGCAGCTGGACTAGAGGACATGAGGATGCAGCTGGACTAGAGGACATGAGGATGCAGCTGGACTAGAGGACATGAGGATGCAGCTGGACTAGAGGACATGAGGATGCAGCTGGACTAGAGGACATGAGGATGCAGCTGGACTAGAGGACATGAGGATGCAGCTGGACTAGAGGACATGAGGATTCAGATGAACTAGAGGACATGAGGATGCAGATGGAATAGAGGACATGAGGATGCAGATGGACTAGAGGACATGATGCAGATGGACATGATGATGCAGATGGACTAGAGGACATGATGCAGATGGACACGAGGATGCAGATGGACTAGAGGACATGATGCAGATGGACATGAGGATTCAGATGAACTAGAGGACATGAGGATGCAGATGGACTAGAGGATATGAGGATTCAGATGGACTAGAGGACATGAGGATGCAGATGGACTAGAGGACATGATGCAGATGGACATGAGGATGCAGATGGACTAGAGGACATGATGCAGATGGACATGAGGATGCAGGTGGACTAGAGGACATGATGCAGATGGACATGAGGATTCAGATGAACTAGAGGACATGAGGATGCAGATGGACTAGAGGACATGAGGATGCAGCTGGACTAGAGGACATGAGGATGCAGCTGGACTAGAGGACATGAGGATGCAGCTGGACTAGAGGACATGAGGATGCAGCTAGACTAGAGGACATGAGGATGCAGTTGGACTAGAGGACATGAGGATGTAGCTGGACTAGAGGACATGAGGATGCAGATGGACTAGAGGACATGAGGATGCAGGTGGACTGGAGGAGACATGAGGATGCAGGTGGACTAGAGGACATGAGGATGCAGGTGGACTAGAGGACATGAGGATGCAGATGGACTAGAGGATATGAGGATGCAGATGGACTAGAGGACATGAGGATGCAGCTGGACTAGAGGACATGAGGATGCAGATGGACTACAGGACATGAGGATTCAGATGGACTACAGGACATGAGGATGCAGATGGACTAGAGGACATGATGCAGATGGACATGAGGATGCAGATGGACTAGAGGACATGATGCAGATGGACATGAGGATTCAGATGAACTAGAGGACATGAGGATGCAGATGGACTAGAGGACATGAGGATGCAGATGGACTAGAGGACATGATGCAGATGGACATGAGGATGCAGATGGACTAGAGGACATGATGCAGATGGACATGAGGATTCAGATGAACTAGAGGACATGAGGATGCAGATTTACTAGAGGACATGAGGATGCAGATGGACTAGAGGACATGATGCAGATGGACATGAGGATGCAGATGAACTAGAGGACATGAGGATGCAGATGGACTAGAGGATATGAGGATTCAGATGAACTAGAGGACATGAGGATGCAGATGGACTAGAGGACATGAGGATGCAGATGGACTAGAGGACATGAGGATGCAGATGGACATGAGGACATGAGGATGCAGATGGACATGAGGACATGAGGATTCAGATGAACTAGAGGACATGAGGATGCAGATGGACATGAGGACATGAGGATGCAGATGGACTAGAGGACATGAGGATTCAGATGGACTAGAGGACATGAGGATGCAGATGGACTAGAGGACATGAGGATTCAGATTAACTAGAGGATATGATGATTCAGATGGACTAGAGGACATGAGGATGCAGATGGACATGAGGACATGAGGATGCAGATGGACATGAGGACATGAGGATTCAGATGGACTAGAGGACATGAGGATGCAGATGGACTAGAGGACATGAGGATGCAGCTAGACTAGAGGACATGAGGATGCAGCTGGACTAGAGGACATGAGGATGTAGCTGGACTAGAGGACATGAGGATGCAGATGGACTAGAGGACATGAGGATGCAGGTGGACTGGAGGACATGAGGATGCAGGTGGACTAGAGGACATGAGGATGCAGGTGGACTAGAGGACATGAGGATGCAGATGGACTAGAGGATATGAGGATGCAGATGGACTAGAGGACATGAGGATGCAGCTGGACTAGAGGACATGAGGATGCAGATGGACTACAGGACATGAGGATTCAGATGGACTACAGGACATGAGGATGCAGATGGACTAGAGGACATGATGCAGATGGACATGAGGATGCAGATGGACTAGAGGACATGATGCAGATGGACATGAGGATTCAGATGAACTAGAGGACATGAGGATGCAGATGGACTAGAGGACATGAGGATGCAGATGGACTAGAGGACATGATGCAGATGGACATGAGGATGCAGATGGACTAGAGGACATGATGCAGATGGACATGAGGATTCAGATTAACTAGAGGACATGAGGATGCAGATTTACTAGAGGACATGAGGATGCAGATGGACTAGAGGACATGATGCAGATGGACATGAGGATGCAGATGAACTAGAGGACATGAGGATGCAGATGGACTAGAGGATATGAGGATTCAGATGAACTAGAGGACATGAGGATGCAGATGGACTAGAGGACATGAGGATGCAGATGGACTAGAGGACATGAGGATGCAGATGGACATGAGGACATGAGGATGCAGATGGACATGAGGACATGAGGATGCAGATGGACATGAGGACATGAGGATGCAGATGGACATGAGGACATGAGGATTCAGATGAACTAGAGGACATGAGGATGCAGATGGACTAGAGGACATGAGGATGCAGATGGACATGAGGACATGAGGATGCAGATGGACATGAGGACATGAGGATTCAGATGGACTAGAGGACATGAGGATGCAGATGGACTAGAGGACATGATGCAGATGGACATGAGGATGCAGATGAACTAGAGGACATGAGGGTGCAGATGGACATGAGGACATGAGGATGCAGATGGACTAGAGGACATGAGGATGCAGATGGACATGAGGACATGAGGATGCAGATGGACATGAGGACATGAGGATTCAGATGAACTAGAGGACATGAGGATGCAGATGGACATGAGGACATGAGGATGCAGATGGACTAGAGGACATGAGGATTCAGATGAAACTAGAGGACATGAGGATGCAGATGGACTAGAGGACATGAGGATTCAGATGAACTAGAGGACATGAGGATGCAGATGGACATGAGGACATGAGGATGCAGATGGACATGAGGATGCAGCTGGACATGAGGACATGAGGATTCAGATGAACTAGAGGACATGAGAATGCAGATGGACTAGAGGACATGAGGATTCAGATGAACTAGAGGATATGAGGATTCAGCTGGACTAGAGGACATGAGGATGCAGATGGACATGAGGACATGAGGATGCAGATGGACATGAGGACATGAGGATTCAGATGGACTAGAGGACATGAGGATGCAGATGGACTAGAGGACATGATGCAGATGGACATGAGGATGCAGATGAACTAGAGGACATGAGGGTGCAGATGGACATGAGGACATGAGGATGCAGATGGACTAGAGGACATGAGGATGCAGATGGACATGAGGACATGAGGATGCAGATGGACATGAGGACATGAGGATTCAGATGAACTAGAGGACATGAGGATGCAGATGGACATGAGGACATGAGGATGCAGATGGACATGAGGACATGAGGATTCAGATGAAACTAGAGGACATGAGGATGCAGATGGACTAGAGGACATGAGGATTCAGATGAACTAGAGGACATGAGGATGCAGATGGACATGAGGACATGAGGATGCAGA
>NW_025752240.1:0-13100 GCF_021184085.1 Oncorhynchus gorbuscha | reverse complement strand
TATCACACAGATAGGATGATATAACTGGAGATGGCACCACGTACATTATCACACAGATAGAATGATATGACTGGAGATGGCACCACGTACATTATCACACAGGTAGGATGATATGACTGGAGATGGCACCACGACATTATCACACAGATGATATGACTGGAGATGGCACCACGTACATTATCACACTGACAGGAGATGGCACCACGTACATTATCACAGAGATAGGATGATATAACTGGAGATGGCACCACGTACATTATCACACAGATAGGATGATATGACTGGAGATGGCACCACGTACATTATCACACAGATAGGATGATATGACTGGAGATGGCACCACATACATTATCACACAGATAGAATGATATGACTGGAGATGGCACCACGTACATTATCACACAGATAGAATGATATGACTGGAGATGGCACCACGTACAGTATCACACAGATAGGATGATATGACAGGAGATGGCACCACGTACAGTATCACACAGATAGGATGATATGACAGGAGATGGCACCACGTACATTATCACACAGATAGAATGATATGACTGGAGATGGCACCACGTACATTATCACACAGATAGAATGATATGACTGGAGATGGCACCACGTACAGTATCACACAGATAGGATGATATGACAGGAGATGGCACCACGTACATTATCACACAGATAGAATGATATGACTGGAGATGGCACCACGTACAGTATCACACAGATAGGATGATATGACAGGAGATGGCACCACGTACAGTATCACACAGATAGGGGATGATATGACAGGAGATGGCACCCATTATCACACAGATAGAATGATATGACTGGAGATGGCACCACATTATCACACAGATAGAATGATATGACTGGAGATGCACCACGTACAGTATCACACAGATAGGATGATATGACAGGAGATGGCACACGTGATATCACACAGATAGAATGATATGACAGGAGATGGCACCACGTACAGTATCACACAGATAGGATGATATGACTGGAGATGGCACCACGTACATTATCACACAGATATAATGATATGACTGGAGATGGCACCACGTACATTATCACACAGATAGAATGATATGACTGGAGATGGCACCACGTACATTATCACACAGATAGAATGATATGACTGGAGATGGCACCACGTACAGTATCACAGAGATATATGACAGAGACAGCACCACGTACAGTATATGACAGGAGATGGCACCACGTACAGTATCACACAGATAGGATGATATGACAGGAGATGGCACCACGTACATTATCACACAGATAGAATGATATGACTGGAGATGGCACCACGTACATTATCACACAGATAGAATGATATGATGGCACTGTGATAGGATGATATGACAGAGATGGCACCACGTACAGTATCACACAGATAGGATGATATGACAGGATGGCACCACGTACATTATCACACAGATAGAATGATATGACTGGAGATGGCACCACATGTGTTTAGGTGTGTGTGTATGATGTTTGATGTGTGTGTGTGTGTTTAGGTGTGTGTGTGTGTATGTGTTTTGGTGTGTGTGTGTGTGTTTAGGTGTGTGTGTGTGTATGTGTTTAGGTGTGTGTGTGTGTGTGTATGTGTGTGTTTAGGTGTGTGTGTGTGTTTAGGTGTGTGTTTAGGTGTGTGTGTGTGTGTTTAGGTGTGTGTGTGTGTGTGTGTCTTTAGGTGTGTGTGTGTGTGTGTGTGTGTGTGTGTGTGTGTGTGTGTGTGTGTGTATGTGTGTGTGTGTGTGTGTGTGTGTGTGTGTGTGTGTTTAGGTGTGTGTGTATGTCATCAGAGATGGCATCACAGGCAGAAAGAAGTCTTGTGTAAAGTGTTTATGTAATATTAATGTACGATTGCTATCTGGTACAAGCACCTCCACACTCACTCACAAAAACCCACATGCATAAAAACACACACACCACCTCACACAGCATTACAGGAACAAGGGTTTGAACAAGATATAAGTATTTTAAAAGCAGAGTAAGAAGACAGGAATGGAATAACATGTTCTCACTTAAAAGACCTGTGCTTCATTTTAACAGCCGGGGGTTAAGATTTTGGTGTTGCCATAGTTTCCTCAACAGAGAAGGAAGAAGAGGAGGAGAAGAAGGAGGAGGAGGTGGAAGAGGAGAAGAGAAGCTAAGGGACGGGTGAAGTGGCGTTAGAGTAGCATAGTAAAACAGATGGCACTCTGGGAAAAATCATTCTTCAGAACCTCTCCCCTTCCCTCCTCTCCTTGTCTCTCTTCTCCTCTTAGAGAAAAAGCTATCTTCAAAAGCTTTGTGGATATGTTTTATATTTTTAGGAGTGGGCGAAAGGATTTTACCTAGAACCATGAAGGGTTACTGAACAGGAAGGAGTCAGAACAGCCCTTTGTCTAAGAGTGTAGGTTCAGCAGAGCAGGTTGACTGGAGACAAATAGAGCCCCTTCAGCCCCCCAGTGCCATGGTGTCACCTCTGGACCTGGTAGGCACATGGTGATGATCATGGCCACTCATGGAGCCCTTGAGTACCTGTTTGTTCTCCGTGTAACCATGGTAGCGGGAAGGGTTTTCTTTTTCAATGGTCTCTCCTGGGAATTGAAACAGGTGTCTATAAGAAGAAACATATTCAAGGCATTGCTAAGATAGTTCTAAACCAATGCTTACAGACATAGCAGTGGAAAAACCTGTAAGGCTCTGGTCAAAAGGAGTGCACTATAAAGGGAATGAGGGGCCATTTTCCACCTGTTTGTTTCACCAGTAGGTCTCTGATGTCTCTGTTAGCTCCTCTCAGTGCCACAAGGAGCTGTTTGAGGAGAGAACCATTATATTGATGGACTTGTATTGCAGCCAGAGAGAGAGGCGAACCAAACTAGAGGAATCAGATTATCTGGCCAGATAGAGTGAAATAATTCAGGAGCGTTGTCGTCCGTTGGTATCCCTCAGGTATCCCAGCATCGCTATGCATTTGCACTCTGCAACATGGAGCTGTGTAGGAATATCCCTCAGGTATCCCAGACCAGTCATCAACATGGAGCTGTGTAGAATATCCCAGGTCAGGTATCCCAGACCAGTCATCAACATGGAGCTGTGTAGGAATATCCCTCAGGTATCCCAGACCAGTCATCAACATGGAGCTATGTAGGGATATCCCTCAGGTATCCCAGACCAGTCATCAACATGGAGCTGTGTAGGAATATCCCTCAGGTATCCCAGACCAGTCATCAACATGGAGCTGTGTAGGAATATCCCTCAGGTATCCCAGACCAGTCATCAACATGGAGCTGTGTAGGAATATCCCTCAGGTATCCCAGACCAGTCATCAACATGGAGCTGTGTAGGAATATCCCTCAGGTATCCCAGACCAGTCATCAACATGGAGCTGTGTAGGAATATCCCTCAGGTATCCCAGACCAGTCATCAACATGGAGCTGTGTAGGAATATCCCTCAGGTATCCCAGACCAGTCATCAACATGGAGCTGTGTAGAAATATCCCTCAGGTATCCCAGACCAGTCATCAACATGGAGCTGTGTAGGAATATCCTCAGGTATCCCAGACCAGTCATCAACATGGAGCTGTGTAGGAATATCCTCAGGTATCCCAGACCAGTCATCAACATGGAGCTGTGTAGGAATATCCCCAGGTATCCCAGACCAGTCATCAACATGGAGCTGTGTAGGAATATCCCTCAGGTATCCCAGACCAGTCATCAACATGGAGCTGTGTAGAAATATCCCTCAGGTATCCCAGACCAGTCATCAACATGGAGCTATGTAGAAATATCCCTCAGGTATCCCAGACCAGTCATCAACATGGAGCTATGTAGAAATATCCCTCAGGTATCCCAGACCAGTCATCAACATGGAGCTGTGTAGAAATATCCCTCAGGTATCCCAGACCAGTCATCAACATGGAGCTGTGTAGGAATATCCCTCAGGTATCCCAGACCAGTCATCAACATGGAGCTCATCAACATGGAGCTATGTAGGATATCCCTCAGGTATCCCAGACCAGTCATCAACATGGAGCTCATCAACATGGAGCTGTAGAATATCCCTCAGGTATCCCAGACCAGTCATCAACATGGAGCTATGTAGGGATATCCCTCAGGTATCCCAGACCAGTCATCAACATGGAGCTATGTAGGGATATCCCTCAGGTATCCCAGACCAGTCATCAACATGGAGCTATGTAGAAATATCCCTCAGGTATCCCAGACCTATAGTGTGTGTGTGTGTGTGTGTGTGTGTGTGTGTGTGTGTGTGTGTGTGTGTGTGTGTGTGTGTGTGTGTGTGTGTGTGTGTGTGTGTGTGTGTGTGTGTGTGTGTGTGTGTGTGTGTGTGTGTGTGTGTGTGTGTGTGTGTGTGTGTGTGTGTGTGTGTGTCAGTTACAGTGGAAAGAAAAAGTATGTGAACCCTTTGGAATTCCCTGGACTTCTGCATAAATTGGTCATACAATTTGATCTGATCTTCATCCAAGTCACAACAATAGACAAACACAGTCTGCTTAAACTAATCACACACAAACAATTATACATTTTCATGTCTTTATTTAACACGCCATGTAAACATTCACAGTGCAGGGTGTTAAAAGTTTGTGAACCCTTGGATTTAATAACTGTTTGACCCTCCTTTGGCAGCAATAACCTCAACCCAACGTTTTCTGTAGTTGCAGATCAGACCTGCACAACGGTCAGGAGGAATGTTGGACCATTCTTCTTTACAAAACTGTTTCAGTTCAGCAATATTCTTGGGATGTCTGGTGTGAACCACACTCTTGAACTCATGCCTCAGCATCTCAATCGGGTTGAGGTCAGGACTCTGACTGGGTCAATCAATCAATCGAATGTATTTATAAAGCCCTTCTTACATCAGCTGACGTCACAAAGTGCTGTACAGAAACCCAGCCTAAAACCCCAAACAGCAAGCAATGCAGGTGTAGAAGCACAGTGGCTAGGAAAAAAGGCCAGAACCTAGGAAGAAACCTAGAGAGGAACCAGGCTATGAGGGGTGGCCAGTCCTCATAGAGATTATACCAGAACATGGCCAAGATGTTCACATGTTCATAGATGACCAGCAGGGTCAAATAATAGTAATCACAGTAGTTGTCGAGGGTGCAGCAAGTCAGCACCTCAGGAGTAAATGTCAGTTGGCTTTTCATAGCCGATCATTCAGGGTACCTCTACCGCTCCTGCTGTCTCTAGAGAGTTGAAAACAGCAGGTCTGGGACAGGTAGCACATCCGGTGAAGAGTTCTCAGGGTTCCATAGCCGCAGGCAGAACAGTTGAAACTGGAGCAGCAGCACGGCCAGGTGGACTGGGGACAGCAAGTAGTCATCAGGCCAGGTAGTCCTGAGGAATGGTCCTAGGGCTCTCCTCCTCCGAGAGAGAGATAGAGAGAGAGAGAGAGAGAGAGAGAGAGAGAGAGAGAGAGAGAGAGATATAGAGATATATATATATATATATAGATATATATATAGAGAGATAGATATATATATATATATAGATATAGATAGATATATATATATAGATAGAGAGATATATATAGAGATAGAGATAATTAAATTCACACAGGACACGGATAAGACAGGCAAAATACTCCAGATATATCAGACTGACCCTAGCCCCCCGATACATAAAAACTACAGCAGCATAAATACTGGAGGCTGAGACAGGAGGGGTCGGGAGACACTGTGGCCCCATCCGATGATACCCCCAGGCAGTGCCAAACTGGCAGGATATGGCCCCACCCACTTTGCCAAAGCACAGCCCCCACACCACTATAGAGATATCTTCAACCACCAACTTACCATCCTGAGACAAGGCCGAGTATAGCCTACAAAGATCGGCACAACCCAAGGGGGGACGCCAACCCGGACAAGAAGATCACATCAGTGACTCAACCCATTCAAGTGACGCACTCCTCATAGGGACGGAATGGAAGAGCGTCAGTAAGCCAGTGACTCAGCCTCTGTAATAGGGTTAGAGGCAGAGAATCCCAGTGGAGAGAGGGGAACCGGCCAGGCAGAGACAGTAAAGAGTGGTTCGTTGCTTCATGACCTTTCCGTTCACCTTCACACTCCTGGACCAGACTACACTCAATCGTAGGCCCTACTGAAGAGATGAGTCTTCAATAAAGACTTAAAGGTTGAGACCGAGTCTGCGTCTCTCACATGGGTAGGCAGCTTCCAGCTGTTTGCTTTGAAATTCTAGAGACAGTAAGGAGACCTGTGTCTTGTGACCGTAGCGTACGTGTAGGTATGTACGGCAGGACCAAATCGGAAAGATAGGTAGGAACAAGCCCATGTAATGCTTTGTAAGATAGCAGTAAAACCTTGAAATCAGCCCTTGCCTTAACTGGAAGCCAGTGTAGAGAGGCTAGCTCTGGAGTAATATGATCAAATGTTTTGGTTCTAGTCAAGATTCTAGCAGCCGGATTTAGCACTAACTGAAGTTTATTTAGTGCCTTATCCGGGTTGCCGGAAAGTAGAGCATTGCAGTAGTCTAACCTAGAAGTGACAAAAACATGGATTCATTTTTCTGCATCATTTTTGGACAGAAAGTTTCTGATTTTTGCAATGTTACGTAGATGGAAAAAAGCTGTCCTTGAAACAGTCTTGATATGTTTGTCAAAAGAGAGGGTCCAGAGTACCGCCGAGATCCTTCAGTTTTATTTGAGACGACTGTACAACCATCAAGCTTAATTGTCAGATTCAACAGAAGATCTCTTTGTTTCTTGGGACCTAAAACAAGCATCTGTTTTGTCCGAGTTTAAAAGTAGAACATTTGCAGCCATCCACTTCCTTATGTCTGAAACACAGGCTTCCAGGGAGGGCAATTTTGGGGCTTCACCATGTTTCATCGAAATGTACAGCTGTGTGTCATCTGCATAGCAGTGAAAGTTAACATTATGTTTCTGAATGACATCACCAAGAGGTCAAATGTATAGTGAAAACAATAGTGGTCCTAAAACAGAACCTTGAGGAACACCGAAATGTACAATTGATTTGTCAGAGGACAAACATATGACAGATAAGATCTAAACCAGACCAGAACTTGTCCGTGTAGACCAATTTGGGTTTCCAATCTCTCCAAAAGCATGTGGTGATCGATGGTATCAAAAGCAGCACTAAAAGGTCTAGGTGTCATGTTTTGTCTTATATTGTCTTGTCATTTTGCTTTTCCTTCTGTTCGTTTTCCCCCTGCTGGTCTTTTTAGGTTCGTTCCCTTTTTTCTCTCTCCCTCCCCCTCTCTTCTCTCTATCGTTCCGTTCCCACTGCTCCCAGCTGTTCCTATTCCCCTAATCAATCATTTAGTCTTTCCACACCTGTTCCCTATCTTTTCCCTGATTAGAGTCCCTATTTCTCCCCTTGTTTTCCGTTTCTGTCCTGTCGGATCCTTGTATATTGTTCACCGTGCTGTCTTTGTATCGCCCTGTCGTGTCGTGTTTCCCTCCAGATGCTGCGTGGTGAGCAGGTGTCTGAGTCTGCTACGGTCAAGTGCCTTCCCGAGGCAACCTACAGTTTATGATCGAGTCTCCAGTCTGTTCTCGTCATTACGAGTGGAATTGTTTTTTATGCTTTATTTACCGCTCCGATTTGTCTAGGAGTATTGCATATTTCCTTTACTGGATTAAAGACTCTGTTTTCGCCAAGTCGCTTTTGGGTCCTCATTCACCTGCATAACAGAAGGATCCGACCAAAGAATGGACCCAGCGACTACAGACGCTCGTAACACTGCCGTCGAGATCCAAGGAGCCATGCTCGGCAGACACGAGCAGGAATTGTCTGCTGCTCGTCATGCCGTGGAGAACCTGGCCGCTCAGGTTTCCGACCTCTCTAGACAGTTCCAGAGTCTTCGTCTCGTGCCACCTGTTACTTCCTGGTCTGCCGAGCCTCCGGAACCTAGGGTTAATAACCCACCTTGTTACTCCGGGCAGCCCACGGAGTGCCGCTCCTTTCTCACCCAGTGTGTGTGATATTGTGTTCTCTCTCCAACCCAACACATACTCTAGAGAGAGAGCTCGGGTTGCTTACGTCATATCACTCCTTACTGGCCGGGCTCGAGAGTGGGGCACAGCTATCTGGGAGGCAAGGGCTGATTGTTCTAACAATTACCAGAACTTTAAAGAGGAGATGATTCGGGTTTTTGACCGTTCAGTTTTGGTAGGGAGGCTTCTGGGCCCTGGCTTCCCTATGCCAAGGTGATCGATCCATAACGGATTACTCTATAGAGTTTCGCACTCTTGCTTGCCTCTAGTGACTGGAACGAGCCGGCGCTGCTCGCTCGTTTTCTGGAGGGACTCCACGCAGTGGTTAAAGATGAGATTCTCTCCCGGGAGGTTCCTTCCAGTGTGGACTCTTTGATTACTCTGCGCCATCCGCATAGAACGACGGGTAGATCTTCGTCACCAAGCTCGTGGAAGAGAGCTCGCGTCAACGGTGTTTCCCTGCTCCGCATCGCAACCATCTCCCTCCTCTGGCTCAGAGACTGAGCCCATGCAGCTGGGAGGTATTCGCATCTCGACTAAGGAGAGGGAACGGAGGATCACCAACCGCCTGTGCCTCTATTGCGGACTTGCTGGACATTTTGTCAATTCATGTCCAGTAAAAGCCAGAGCTCATCAGTAAGCGGAGGGCTACTGGTGGCGCTACTACTCAGGTCTCTCCATCTAGATCCTGTACTACTATGTCGGTCCATCTACGCTGGACCGGTTCGGTGCTACATGCAGTGCCTTGATAGACTCTGGGGCTGAGGGTTGTTTCATGGACGAAGCATGGGCTCGGAAACATGACATTCCTTTCAGACAGTTAGACAAGCCTACGCCCATGTTCGCCTTAGATGGTAGTCATCTTCCCAGTATCAGATTTGAGACACTACCTTTAACCCTCACAGTATCTGGTAACCACAGTGAGACTATTTCTTTTTTGATTTTTCGTTCACCTTTTACACCTGTTGTTTTGGGTCATCCCTGGCTAGTATGTCATAATCCTTCTATTAATTGGTCCTAGTAATTCTATCCTATCCTGGAACGTTTCTTGTCATGTGAAGTGTTTAATGTCTGCCATCCCTCCCGTTTCTTCTGTCCCCACTTCTCCAGGAGGAACCTGGCGATTTGACAGGAGTGCCGGAGGAATATCATGATCTGTGCACGGTCTTCAGTCGGTCCCGAGCCAACTCCCTTCCTCCTCACCGGTCGTATGATTGTAGTATTGATCTCCTTCCGGGGACCACTCCTCCTCGGGGGTAGACTATACTCTCTGTCGGCTCCCGAACGTAAGGCTCTCGAGGATTATTTGTCTGTGTCTCTTGGCGCCCGGTACCATAGTGCCTTCTTCCTCTCCCGGCCGGGGCGGGGGTTTTTTTGTTAAGAAAAGGACGGGTACTCTGCGCCCTGCGTGGATTATCGAGGGCTGAATGACATAACGGTTAAGAATCGTTATCCCGCTTCCCCTTATGTCATCAGCCTTCGAGATTCTGCAGGGGAGCCAGGTGCTTTACTAAGTTGGACCTTCGTAACGCTACCATCTCGTGTGCATCAGGGAGAGGGGACGAGTGGAAACGGCGTTTAACACTCCGTTAGGGCATTTTGAGTACCGGGTTCTGCCGTTTTGGTCTCGCCAATGCTCCCAGCTGTTTTCAGGCATTAGTTAATGATGTTCTGAGAGACATGCTGAACATCTTTGTTTTTGTCTACCTTGGACGATATCCTGATTTTTTCACCGTCACTGAGATTCATGTTCAGCACGTTCGACGTGTTCTCCAGCGCCTTTTAGAGAATTGTCTCTACGTGAAGGCTGAGAAGTGCTCTTTTCATGTCTCCTCCGTTACTTTTCGGTTCCGTTATTTCCGCTGAAGGCATTCAGATGGATTCCGCTAAGGTCCAAGCTGTCAGTGAGTGGCCCGTTCCAAGGTCACGTGTCGAGTTGCAGCGCTTTCTAGGTTTCGCTAATTTCTATCGGCGTTTCATTCGTAATTTCGGTCAAGTTGCTGCCCCTCTCACAGCTCTTACTTCTGTCAAGACGTGTTTTAAGTGGTCCGGTTCCGCCCAGGAGCTTTTGATCTTCTAAAAGAACGTTTTACGTCCGCTCCTATCCTCGTTACTCCTGACGTCACTAGACAATTCATTGTCGAGGTTGACGCTTCAGAGGTAGACGTGGGGAGCCATTCTATCCCAGCGCTTCCAGTCTGACGATAAGGTTCATCCTTGCGCTTATTTTTCTCATCGCCTGTCGCCATCTGAACGCAACTATGATGTGGGTAACCACAACTGCTCGCCATCCGCTTAGCCCTAGGCGAATGGCGACAGTGGTTGGAGGGGCGACCATTCCTTTGTCGTTTGGACAGACCATAAGAACCTTGAGTACATCCGTTCTGCCAAACGACTTAATGCTCGTCAAGCTTCGTTGAAGGCGTTGTTTTTCGCTCGTTTCGAGTTTGTGATTTCTTACAAATCCGGGTAGCAAGAACACCAAGCCTGATGCCTTATCCTGTCTTTTTAGTTCTTCTGTGGCTTCTACTGATCCCGAGGGATTCTTCCTTATGGGCGTGTTGTCGGGTTGACAGTCTGGGGGAATTGAAAGACAGGTTAAGCAAGCACTCACGCACACTGCGTCGCGCGCGCTTGTCCTAGTAACCTTTTTCGTTCCTGTTTCCACTCGTCTGGCTGTTCTTCAGTGGCCTCACTCTGCCAAGTTAGCTGGTCATCCCGGTGTTCGAGGCACTCTTGCGTCTATTCGCCCGCGCTTTTGGTGGCCGACTCAGGAGCGTGACACACGCCGTTTCGTGGCTGCTTGTTCGGACTGCGCGCAGACTAAGTCAGGTAACTCTCCTCCTGCCGGTCGTCTCAGACCGCTCCCCATTCCTTCTCGACCATGGTCTCACATCGCCCTAGACTTCATTACCGGTCTGCCTTTGTCTGCGGGGAAGACTGTGATTCTTACGGTTGTCGATAGGTTCTCTAAGGCGGCACATTTCATTCCCCTCGCTAAACTTCCTTCCGCTAAGGAGGACGGCACAAATCATCATCGAGAATGTGTTCAGAATTCATGGCCTCCCGTTAGACGCCGTTTCAGACAGAGGCCCGCAATTCACGTCACAGTTTTGGAGGGAGTTCTGTCGTTTGATTGGTGCGTCCGTCAGTCTCTCTTCCGGGTTTCATCCCCAGTCTAACGGTCAAGCAGAGAGAGGGCCAATCAGACGATTGGTCGCATACTACGCAGCCTTTCTTTCAGAAACCCTGCGTCTTGGGCAGAACAGCTCCCCTGGGCAGAATACGCTCACAACTCGCTTCCTTCGTCTGCTACCGGGTTATCTCCGTTTCAGAGTAGTCTGGGTTACCAGTCTCCTCTGTTCTCATCCCAGCTTGCCGAGTCCAGCGTTCCCTCCGCTCAAGCGTTTGTCCAACGTTGTGAGCGCACCTGGAAGGGTGAGGTCTGCACTTTGCCGTTACAGGGCACAGACTGTGAGAGCCGCCAATAAACGTAGGATTAAGAGTCCAAGGTATTGTTGCGGCCAGAGAGTGTGGCTTTCCAAATCAAAATCAAATCAAATCAAATTTATTTATATAGCCCTTCGTACATCAGCTGATATCTCAAAGTGCTGTACAGAAACCCAGCCTAAAACCCCAAACAGCAAACAATGCATGTGTAAAAGCACGGTGGCTAGGAAAAACTCCCTAGAAAGGCCAAAACCTAGGAAGAAACCTAGAGAGGAACCGGGCTATGTGGGGTGGCCAGTCCTCTTCTGGCTGTGCCGGGTAGAGATTATAACAGAACATGACCAAGATGTTCAAATGTTCATAAATGACCAGCATGGTCAAATAATAATAAGGCAGAACAGTTGAAACTGGAGCAGCAGCACAGTCAGATGGACTGGGGACAGCAAGGAGCCATCATGTCAGGTAGTCCTGGGGCACGGTCCTAGGGCTCAGGTCCTCCGAGAGAGAGAAAGAAAGAGAGAATTAGAGAGAGCATATGTGGGGTGGCCAGTCCTCTTCTGGCTGTGCCAGGTGGAGATTATAACAGAACGTGGCCAAGATGTTCAAATGTTCATAAATGACCAGCATGGTTGAATAATAGTAAGGCAGAACAGTTGAAACTGGAGCAGGAGCATGGCCAGGTGGACTGGGGACAGCAAGGAGTCCTCATGTCAGGTAGTCCTGGGACATGGTCCTAGGGCCCAGGCCAGTTGAAACTGGAGCAGCAGTTTCAACTGGCCATTTGGTCCGTTCCGTGTCTCCCAGGTCGTCAATCCTGTCGCTGTGCGACTGCTTCTTCCGCGACATCTTCGTCGCGTCCATCCTGTCTTCCATGTCTCCTGTGTCAAGCCCTTTCTTCGCACCCCCTGTTCGTCTTCCCTCCCCCCTCCCGTCCTTGTCGAGCGCACCTATTTACAAGGTACGTAGGATCATGGACATGCGTTCTCGGGACGGGGTCACCAATACTTAGTGGATTGGGAGGGTTACGGTCCTGAGGAGAGGAGTTGGGTTCCGTCTCGGGACGTGCTGGACCGTTCACTGATTGATGATTTCCTCCGTTGCCGCCAGGATTCCTCCTCGAGTGCGCCAGGAGGCGCCGGTGAGTGGGGGGTACTGTCATGTTTTGTCTTATATTGTCTTGTCATTTTGCTTTTCCTTCTGTTCGTTTTCCCCTGCTGGTCTTTTTTAGGTTCGTTCCCTTTTTTCTCTCTCTCCCTCCCCCTCTCTCTTCTCTCTATCGTTCCGTTCCTGCTCCCAGCTGTTCCTATTCCCCTAATCAATCATTTAGTCTTTCCACACCTGTTCCCTATCTTTTCCCCTGATTAGAGTCCCTATTTCTCCCCTTGTTTTCCGTTTCTGTCCTGTCGGATCCTTGTATATTGTTCACCGTGCTGTGTCTTTGTATCGCCCTGTCGTGTCGTGTTTCCCTCAGATGCTGCGTGGTGAGCAGGTGTCTGAGTCTGCTACGGTCAAGTGCCTTCCCGAGGCAACCTACAGTTTATGATCGAGTCTCCAGTCTGTTCTCGTGATTACGAGTGGAATTGTTTTTTGCTTTATTTACCGCTCCGATTTGTCTAGGAGTATTGCATATTTCCTTTACTGGATTAAAGACTCT
>NW_025752239.1:0-13102 GCF_021184085.1 Oncorhynchus gorbuscha | reverse complement strand
CTAACAGTCTAAATAGCTAACAGTATAAATAGCTAAGAATCACTTTGTCACTAAATGTCCCAGTCAAAACAACATAGTGATCTACCCTCTGGTCTATACTACATAGTGACCTACCCTCTGGTCTATACTACATAGTGATCTTCCCTCTGGTCTATACTACATAGTGATGTACTAATGAAAGTTGTGCACTATTTAGGGAATAGGGTGCATTATGTAGGGAAAGTCGTGGCCCTAAGTAGGGAATAGGGTGCATTATGTAGGGAAAGTCGTGCCCTAAGAAGGGCATAGGGTGTATTATGTGGGAAAGTCGTGTGCTGAACAGCCTGGTCTCATCCTAAGACGTTGTCCTGGTCTGCTGTACCTGGTGCTGAACAGCCTGGTCTCATCCTAAGACGTTGTCCTGGGCTGCTGTCCCTGGTGCTGAACAGCCTGGTCTCATCCTAAGACGTTGTCCTGGTCTGCTGTCCCTGGTGCTGAACAGCCTGGTCTCATCCTAAGATGTTGTCCTGGTCTGCTGTCCCTGGTGCTGAACAGTCTGGTCTCATCTGGGACGCTGTCCTGGGCTTGCTGTCCCTGGTGCTGAACAGCCTGGTCTCATCCTAAGACGTTGTCCTGGTCTGCTGTCCCTGGTGCTGAACAGCCTGGTCTCATCCTAAGACGTTGTCCTGGTCTCGTTTGTGAATGGTGGGCAAGCGTTAGTGTCTCTAATGGTTTGTGAATGGGGGGCTAGTGTCTCTAATGGTTTGTGAATGGAGGGCTAGCGTTAGTGTCTCTAATGGTTTGTGAATGGAGGGCTAGCGTTAGCGTCTCTAATGGTTTGTGAATGGAGGGCTAGCGTTAGCGTCTCTAATGGTTTGTGAATGGGGGCTAGTGTTAGCGTCTATAAGGGTTTGTGAATGGGTGTTAGCGTCTATAAGTTTGTGAATAGGGGCTAGTACAGCTTACATAATAATGTGAAGCTCTGCCATAACAAAAGTGGTGACACTCCGAAAACACTGTTTCCATGGAGACAAAAATTGCCCCCATAATTTTTTGTTGGAGGCCTTGTGTAATATCTCTCTCTCTTCCATCTCCCATCTCCCCATCTCTCCCTCCCTCCCTCCCTCCCTCCCTCCCTCCCTCCCTCCCTCCCTCCCTCCCTCCCTCCCTCCCTCCTCCCTCCCTCCTCTGTGTTCGTTGGTCTGCCTTCCTGCTGTTATCGTAGTGGGAGTTGATTTAAATTGAAGTATTTTTACATTTTTCTGACAGAATAGCAAAGTACCTGGTTTTGTTTAAGGATCATTACTCCTTTATTCTCCTCTCTCTCTCTCTCTCTCCTCTCTCTCTCTCTCTCTCTCTCTCTCTCTCTCTCCCTCTCTCTTCTCTCTCTCTCTCTCTCTCTCTCTGTCTCTCTGCTCTCTCTCGCGCTCTCTGCTTCTCGTCTCTCTTTTCTTGTCAGAGGAAGGCCCAGGCATCACCAGGGGCCTAGCTTCTGCCATTCAGGACTCCTATACCAGGCGGTGTCACAGGACTCAGGTCCAGTATCATCACTCGGGGCCAAGCTTCCTCCTCATCCAGGACCTCTATACCAGGCGGTGTCAGGAGGAAGGCCCAGTACATCACTGGGGCCTAGCTTCCTGCCATCCAGGTGTCTGTCCCCTATCTGGCGGTCAGAGGAAGGCCTAGTACATCACTGGGGCTCTTTCACACATCCAGGGACCTTCTATACCAGGCGGTGTCAGAGGAAGGCCCCTCACATCACTGGGGCCTAGCATGAATCAGTCCAGGGACCTCTAATCAGGCGGTGTCATCTTTGGGGAAGCTGTCCTCCCAGAATGTTCACATTAAATGATGTTGCCTGTTGTATCCAGTTGACCTCTATAGCCCGTGTGTGTGTGTGTGTGTGTGAAGGCCCAGTGTGTGTGTGTGTGTGTGTGTGTGTGTGTTCCTGCCATCCAGAACTGGGCATGCCAAAGGGGGTAAACAGATCTAGAGTTGTGTGTCATGGGTCCCAGTACATCACTAAAGGCACCTAGCTTTCTGCCATCACGCCAGAATCTCGAGCCTGCCATACCAGGCGGTGTCAGTTTGAACGTGCAAATGGCCCAGTACATCACTGGGGCCTAGCTTCCTGCCATCCAGGACCTCCTATACCAGGCGGTGTCAGAGGAAGACCCAGTACATCACTGGGGCCTATTTCCTGCCATCCAGGACCTCTATACCAGGCGGTGTCAGAGGAAGGCCCAGTACATCACTGGGGCCTAGCTTCCTGCCATCCAGGACCTCTATACCAGGCGGTGTCAGAGGAAGGCCCAGTACATCACTGGGGGCCTAGCTTCCTGCCATCCAGGACCTCTATACCAGGCGGTGTCAGAGGAAGGCCCAGTACATCACTGGGGCCTAGCTTCCTGCCATCCAGGACCTCTATACCAGGGCGGTGTCCAGGAAGGCCTAGTACATCACTGGGGCCTAGCTTCCTGCCATCCAGGACCTCTATACCAGGCGGTGTCAGAGGAAGGCCCAGTACATCACTGGGGCCTAGCTTCCTGCCATCCAGGACCTCTATACCAGGCGGTGTCAGAGGAAGGCCCAGTACATCACTGGGGCCTAGTCACCCATCCAGACCTCTATACCAGGCGGTCAGAGGAAGGCCCAGTACATCACTGGGTGCCCCTAGCTTCCTGCCATCCAGGACCTCTATACCAGGCTGGTGTCAGAGGAAGGTCCTAAAAATTGTCAGAGACTCCAGTCACCCAAGATAGACTGTTTTTTCTGCACGGCAAGCGGCACCACATTGACATTGATCCTCCCTTTATACACTGTACCGGTACCCCTGTTGTTTATTATCTAGTTACTCACCCTGTTCCATGGTACCCTGTGTATATAGCCTCCACATTGGACTCTGTACTGGTACCCCTGTATATAGCCTCCACATTGACTCTGACTGGAACCCTGTATAGCCTCCACATTGACTCTGTACCGGTACCCTGTATATAGCCTCCACATTGACTCTGTACTGGTACCCCTGTATATAGCCTCCACATTGACTCTTTTCCGGTAGCCTCCTGTATATAGTCTCCACATTGACTCTGTACCGGTACCCCCTGTATATAGCCTCCACATTGACTCTGTACTGGTACCCCTGTATATAGCCTCCACATTGACTCTGTACTGGTACCCCTGTATATAGCCTCCACATTGACTCTGTACTGGTACCCCCTGTACAGAGCCTCCACATTGACTCTGTACTGGTTCTGTATATAGCCTCCACATTGACTCTGTACTGGTACCCCCTGGGCATAGCTCCACATTGACTCTGTTCAGGTACCCCTGTATATAGCCTCCACATTGACTCTGTACTGGTACCTCCTGTATATAGCCTCCACATTGACTCTGTACTGGTACCCCTGTATATAGCTCCACATTGACTCTGTACTGGTACCCCCCTGTATATAGCCTCCACATTGACTCTGTACTGGTACCCCTGTATATAGCCTCCACATGGACTCTGTACTGGTACCCCTGTATATAGCCTCCACATTGACTCTGTACCGTACCCTGTATATAGCCTCCACATTGACTCTGTACCGGTACCCCTGTATATAGCCTCCACATTGACTCTGTACTGGTACCCCTGTGATAGCCTCCACATGGACTCTGTACTGGTACCCCTGTATATAGCCTCCTACATTGACTCTCACTGGTACCCCTGTATATAACATTGGATTGATGTCAGAGGAACCCCTGTACATCACTGCCTCCACATTCCTGCCATCCAGGACCTCTATACCAGGCGGTGTCAGAGGAAGGCCCAGTACATCACTGGGGCCTAGCTTCCTCCACATTGACCTCTATACCAGGCGGTGTCAGAGGAAGGCCCAGTATCACTGGGGCCCTGGCTTCCTGCATACTCTATACCAGGCGGTGTCAGAGGAAGGCCCAGTACATCACTGGGGCCTCTTCACATTGACTCTGTACCAGGCGGTGTATATAGCCCCAGTACATCACTGGGAGGCCCTGTATATAGCCATCCATTGACTCTGTACTATACCAGGCGGTGTAGATAAGCCCCCAGTACATCACTGGTACCCTGCCATCCAGGACCTCCTATACCAGCGGTGTCTCCCACATCACTGACTCTGTACCTCTATGGTACCCCTGGGATAGCCCAGTACATCACTCTGTACCGGTACCCCTGCCATAGGACCTCTATACCAGGCGGTGTGACCCAGTACTGTACTTCCTGCCATACCCTATACCAGGCGGTGTCAGAGGAAGCCTACATCACATTGACTCTGTACTGGTACCCCCCAGGCGGTGTATAGCCTCCAAATTGACTCCAGTCACCCAAGTACCCTGTTTTCTCTGCTCGGCAAACGGTGGACAATTTACTGGAACCTCCCCCCATTGACTCTGTACTGTAACCCCTGGGTGTTTATTATCTAGCCTCACTTCACCCCCACCTACCGGGTACCCCCTGTATATAGCCTCCACATTGACTCTGTACTGGTACCCTGTATATAGCCTCCACATTGACTCTGTACCCGTACCTCCTGTATATAGTATTGTATTACCGGTACCTCCTGTATATAGTATTGTATTACCGGTGCCTCCTGTATATAGTATATATTACGGTGCCTCCTGTATATAGTATTGTATTACCGGTGCCTCCTGTATATAGTATTGTATTACCGGTGCCTCCTGTATATAGTATTGTATTACCGGTGCCTCCTGTATATAGTATTGTATTACCGGTGCCTCCTGTATAGTATTGTATTACCGGTGCCTCCTGTATATAGTATTGTATTACTGGTACCTCCTGTATATAGTATTGTATTACCGGTACCTCCTGTATATAGTATTGTATTACCGGTGCCTCCTGTATATAGTATTATATTACCGGTGCCTCCTGTATATAGTATTATATTACTGGTGCCTCCTGTATATAGTATTGTATTACCGGTGCCTCCTGTATATAGTATTGTATTACCGGTGCCTCCTGTATATAGTATTGTACATTTAAGTCATTTAGCAGACGCTCTTATCCAGAGCGACTTACAAATTGGTGCATTCACCTTATGACATCCAGTGGAACAGTCACTTTACAGTTGTGCATCTAAATCTTAAGGGGTGAGAGGGATTACTTATCCTATCCTAGGTATTCCTTAAAGAGGTGGGGTTTCAGGTGTCTCCGGAAGGTGGTGATTGACTCCGCTGTCCTGGCGTCGTGAGGGAGTTTGTTCCACCATTGGGGGCCAGAGCAGCGAACAGTTTTGACTGGGCTGAGCGGGAGCTGTACTTCCTCCAGTGGTAGGGAGGCGAGCAGGCCAGAGGTGGATGAACGCAGTGCCCTTGTTTGGGTGTAGGGCCTGATCAGAGCCTGGAGGTACTGAGGTGCCGTTCCCCCTCACAGCTCCGTAGGCAAGCACCATGGTCTTGTAGCGGATCTGAGCTTCAACTGGAAGCCAGTGGAAGAACGGAGGAGCAGGGTGACGTGAAGAACTTAGGAAGGTTGAACACCAGACGGGCTGCGGCGTTCTGGATGAGTTGAAGGGTTTTAATGGCACAGGCAGGAGAGCCCAGCCAACAGCGGTGCAGTAATCAGGCGGGAGAGATGACAAGTGCCTGGATTAGGACTGCGCCGCTTCCTGTGGTAAGGGGTACTCTGCGGATGTTGTAGAGCATGAACCTACAGGAAGGGCCACCGCCTTGATGTTGGTTCTAGAAGCGACAGGGTGTTGTCCAGGATCACGCCAAGGTTCTTAGCGCTCTGGGAGGAGGACACAATGGAGTTGTCAACCGTGATGCGAGATCATGTGACAGGCAGTCCTTCCCCGGGAGGAAGAGCAGCTCCCGTCTTGCCGAGGTTCAGCTTGAGGTGGTGATCCGTCATCCACACTGATATGTCTGCCAGACATGCAGAATCACGATCGCCACCTGGTCATCAGAAGGGGAAAGAAGATTAATTGTGTGTCGTCTGCATAGCAATGATAGGAGGGCATGTGAGGTTATGACAGAGCCAAGTGACTTGGTGTATAGCGAGAGTGGAAGGGCCTAGAACAGAGCCCTGGGGACACCAGTGGTGAGAGCGCGTGGTGAGGAGGCAGATTCTCGCCACGCCACCTGGTAGGAGTGACCTGTCAGGTAGGGGCGCAATCAAGCGTGGGCCGCCGAGAGATGCCCAACTCGGAGAGGGTGGAAGGAGGATCTGATGGTTCACAGTATGGAAGGCAGCCGATAGATCTAGAAGGATGACAGCAGAGGAGAGAGAGTTAGCTTTAGCAGTGCGGAGCGCCTCCGTGATACAGAGAAGAGCAGTCTCAGTTGAATGACTAGTCTTGAAACCTGACTGATTTGGATCAAGAAGGTCATTCAGAGAGATATAGCGGGAGAGCTGGCCAAGGGCGGCACGTTCAAGAGTTTTGGAGAGAAAAGAAAGAAGGGATACTGGTCTGTAATTGTTGACATCGGAGGAGGATCGAGTGTAGGTTTTTTCAGAAGGGGTGCAACTCTCGCTCTCTTGAAGACGGAAGGGCGTAGCCAGCGGTCAGGGATGAGTTGATGAGCGAGGTGAGGTAAGGGAGAAGGTCTCCGGAAATGGTCTGGAGAAGAGAGGAGGATAGGGCTCGAGCGGGCAGGTTGTTGGGGCGGCCGGTCAGTCACAAGACGCGAGATTTCATCTGGAGAGAGGGGAGAAAGAGGTCAGAGCACAGGGTAGGGCAGTGTGAGCAGAACCAGCGGTGTCGTTTGACTTAGCAAACGAGGATCGGATGTCGTCGACCTTCTTTTCAAAATGGTTGACGAAGTCATCTGCAGAGAGGGAGGAGGAGGGGAGGAGGATTCAGGAGGGAGGAGAAGGTGGCAAAGAGCTTCCTAGGGTTAGAGCAGATGCTTGGAATTTAGCGTGGTAGAAAATGGCTTTAGCAGCAGAGACAGAGGAGGAAAATGTAGAGAGGAGGGAGTGAAAGGATGCCAGGTCCGCAGGGAGGCGGATTTTCCTCCATTTCCTTCGAGCCCTGTTCTGTGAGCTCGCAATGAGCCGTCAAGCCACGGAGCGGGAGGGGAGGACCGGAGCGGCCTGGAGGATAGGGGCATAGAGAGTCAAAGGGATGCAGAAAGGGAGGAGAGGAGGGTTGAGGGAGCAGAATCAGGAGATAGGTTGGAGAAGGTTTGAGCAGAGGGAAGAGATGATAGGATGGAAGGAGAGAGTAGCGGGGGGAGAGAGAGCGAAGGTTGGGACGGCGATACCATCCGAGAGGGGCAGTGTGGGAGGTGTTGGATGAGAGCGAGAGGGAAAAGGATACAAGGTAGTGGTCGGAGACTTGGAGGGGAGTTGCAATGAGGTTAGTGGAAGAACAGCATCTAGTAAAGATGAGTCGAGCGTATTGCCTGCCTTGTGAGTAGGGGGGAAGGTGAGAGGGTGAGGTCAAAAGAGGAGAGGAGTGGAAAGAAGGAGGCAGAGAGGAATGAGTCAAGGTAGACGTGGGGAGGTTAAAGTCGCCCAGAACTGTGAGAGGTGAGCCGTCCTCAGGAAAAGGAGCTTATCAAGGCATCAAGTCATTGATGAACTCTCCGAGGAACCTGGAGGGCGATAAATGATAAGGATGTTAAGCTTGAACTGGCTGGTAACTGTGACGGCATGGAATTCAAAGGAGGCGATAGACAGATGGGTAAGGGAGAAAGAGATGACCACTTGGGAGAGATGAGGATCCCGGTGCCACCACCCCGCTGACCAGAAGCTCTCGGGGTGTCACGAGAACACGTGGGCGGACGAAGAGAGAACAGTAGGAGTAGCAGTGTTGTCTGTGGTGATCCATGTTTCGCAAAGTGCCAAGAAGTCGAGGGATTGAGGGAGGCATAGGCTGAGATGAACTCTGCCTTGTTGACCGTGAGATCGGCAGTTCCAGAGGCTACCGGAGACCTGGAACTCCACGTGGTCGGCGCGCTGGGACCACCTGTAGGATTAGGGTGGCCGTGGCCACGCGGTGTGGAGCGTTTGTATGGTCTGTGTGCAGAGGAGAGAACAGGGATAGACAGACACATAGTTGACAGGCTACAGAAGAGGCTACGCTAATGCAAAGGAGATTGAAATGACAAGTGGACTACACGTCTCGAAAGTTCAGAAAGTTAAGCTTACGTAGCAAGAATCTTATTGACTAAAATGATTAAAATGATACAGTACTGCTGAAGTAGGCTAGCTGGCAGTGGTGCGGTGTTGACACTACACTAATCAAGTCGTTCCGTTGAGTGTAATAGTTTCTACAGTGTTGCTATTCAAATAGCTGGCTAGCTAGCAGTGTTGATTACGTTACGTTGCGTTAAAAGAACGACAATAGCTGGCTAGCTAACCTAGAAAATCGCTCTAGACTACACAATTATCTTTGATACAAAAAGACGGCTATGTAGCTAGCTATGAAGCTAGCTACAATCAAACAAATCAAACCGTTGTACTGTAATGAAATGAAATGAAAATGTGATACTACCTGAATGCGACCGGGTTGTTGAGTTCTATTCAGAAGACGTTAGCTAGCGTTGGCTAGCTAGCAGAGTCTCCTACGTTAAGGACGACAAATAGCGAAGAAGCAACCTAAATTAAGATAACACCTCTAAGACTACACACTCTAAAACCTAAACTACACAATTATCTTGGATACGAAGATACGAAGACAGCAAAGACAGCTATGTAGCTAGCTAACACTACACTAATCAAGTCGTTCAGTTGAGTGTAATAGTTTCTCCAGTGCAGCTAATCAGTGGACGTTAGCTAGCTGGCTAGTGAAGACACGTTAGGGGACGGCGTCGATAATTACGCAATTATCTTTGAATTACAGTGCCTCCTGTATATAGCATTGTATTATCGGTGCCTCCTGTATATAGTATTGTATTACCCCGTGCCTCTGTATATAGTATTGTATTACCGGTGCCTCCTGTATATAGTATTGTATTACCGGTGCCTCCTGTATATAGTATTGTATTACCTGTCTCTTAACTCTTCTTATTTTAGTCTACTTAGTAAATATTTTCGTAACTCTTCTTGAACGTCACTGTTGATTAAGTGCTTGTCAGTCAGTATTTCACTGTAAGGTTTAAACTTGTTGTATTCGGCGCATGTGACAAATAAAAAGTGTGATTTGATCTCTCTGTCTGTCCCACTCTTCTTCTCTCATCTCCTCTCTTTCAATTCAATTCAGTTTAAGGGCTTTATTGGCATGTGAAACATATATTGCCAAAGCAAGTGGAGTAAATAATAAACATGGTGACATTAACGATACAACATTTACAGTAAACATTGCACTCTACAACAATTCCAAATAAATAACATTTCTCTTTCTCCCCTCCCCTCTCTCTCTCTCTCTCTCTCTCTCTCTCTCTCTCTCTCTCTCTCTCTCTCTCTCTCTCTCTCTCTCTTTCTTTCTCTCTCTCTCTCTCTCTCTCTCTCTTTCTCTACCTCCCTCCCTCTCTTTCTCTCTCTCTCTTCTCTCTCTCTCTCTCTCTCTCTCTCTCTCTCTCTCTCTCTCTCTCTCTCTCTCTCTCTCTCTCTCTCTCTCTCTCTACCTCCCTCCCCCTCTCTTTCTCTCTCTCTCTCTCTCTCTCTCTCTCCCCCTCTCTCTCTCTCATCTGAGTAAAGACTTTGCAGGGATAGTGTACAGCTCTCTCTCCTGTAAAGCTCCTTTAAACCTCAGGGCTTTAGTAGTTCCACTATATAGGGAATGGGGCTCTGGTCTTTTAGTAGTACCACTATATAGGGAATAGGGCTCTGGTCTATAGTAGTACCACTATATAGGAATAGGGCTCTGGTATATAGTAGTGGACTATATAGGGAATAGGGATCACAAGTCTATAGTAGTTCCACTATATAGGAATAGGGCTCTAGTCTATAGTAGTTCCACTATAGGGAATAGGGCTCTAGTCACCAGTAGTACCACTATATAGGAATAGGGCTCTGGTCTATAGTAGTACCACTATATAGGGAATAGGGCTCTGGTCTATAGTAGTGCACTATATAGGGAATAGGGCTCTGGTCTATAGTAGTTCCACTATATAGGGAATGGGCTCTGGTCTTTAGTAGTACCACTATATAGGAATAGGCTCTGGTCTATAGTAGTACCACTATATAGGGAATAGGGCTCTAGTCTATAGTAGTTCCACTATATAGGGAATAGGGCTCTGGTCTATAGTAGTACCACTATATAGGGAATGGGGCTC
The DNA here is from genome assembly GCF_021184085.1 of Oncorhynchus gorbuscha. NCBI lineage: Eukaryota > Metazoa > Chordata > Actinopteri > Salmoniformes > Salmonidae > Oncorhynchus > Oncorhynchus gorbuscha. The sequence goes on along the minus strand of NW_025752239.1, from coordinate 2,917 downwards.
TGGTCTTTAGTAGTACCACTATATAGGGAATAGGGCTCTGGTCCTATAGTAGTACCACTATATAGGGAATAGGGCTCTAGTCTATAGTAGTGGACTATATAGGGAATAGGGCTCTGGTCTGTAGTAGTACCACCATATAGGAATAGGGCTCTAGTCTATAGTAGTGGACTATATAGGGAATAGGGCTTCTAGTCTATAGTAGTACCACTATATAGGGAATAGGGCTCTAGTCTATAGGTAGTACCACTATATAGGGAATAGGGCTCTAGTCTATAGTAGTTCCATCATATAGAGACGCAGCTTGTCCCTCATCACTGACACTAGTAGGTAGTCAGTTACTGTGGTAACTGTTGCTATGACTCTAGGGAACCAGAGGTAGTCACTACTGTGGTACTGTCATGACTAGGGAACTGTGCAGGTAGTCAGTTGCTGTGGTGCTATGACTCTAGGGAACCTAGTAGGTAGTCAGTTACTGTGGTAACTGTTGCTATGACTCTAGGGAACCTAGTAGGTAGTCAGTTACTGTGGTAACTGTTGCTATGACTCTAGGGAACCTCGTAGGTAGTCAGTTACTGTGGTAACTGTTGCTATGACTCTAGGGAACCTGCCTAGGTAGTCAGTTACTGTGGTAACTGTTGCTGTGACTCTAGGGAACCAAGCAGGTAGTCAATTACTATGGTCCTGTTGCTATGACTCTAGGGAACCTTAGTAGGTAGTCACATGTAGTAACTGTTGCTATGACTTGGGAACCTAGTAGGTAGTCAATTACTGTGGTAACTGTTGCTATGACTTCTGGGAACCTAGAGAGGGTGGTCAGTTACTGTGGTAACTGCTGCTATGACTTGGGAACCTAGTAGGTAGTCAATTACTGTGGTACTGTTGTTATTCTATTCTGCTCTGCTCCATTCTATTCTGCTCTGTTCTGTTCCATTCTATTCTGCTCTGTTCTGTTCCATTCTATTCTGCTCTGTTCTGTTCCATTCTATTCTGTTCTGTTCTGTTCCATTCTGTTCTGTTCCATTCTATTCTGTTCTGTTCTGTTCCATTCTATTCTGCTCTGTTCTGTTCCATTCTATTCTGCTCTGTTCTGTTCTATTCTGTTCTGTTCTGTTCCATTCTATTCTGCTCTGTTCTGTTCCATTCTATTCTGCTCTGTTCTGTTCCATTCTATTCTGCTCTGTTCTGTTCTGTTCTGTTCCATTCTATTCTGCTCTGTTCTGTTCCATTCTGTTCTGTTCCATTCTATTCTGCTCTGTTCTGTTCCATTCTATTCTGTTCTGTTCTGTTCCATTCTGTTCTGTTCCATTCTATTCTGTTCTGTTCCATTCTATTCTGCTCTGTTCTGTTCCATTCTATTCTGCTCTGTTCTGTTCCATTCTATTCTGTTCTGTTCTGTTCCATTCTATTCTGTTCTGTTCTGTTCCATTCTATTCTGCTCTGTTCTGTTCTATTCTGTTCCATTATATTCTGCTCTGTTCTGTTCTATTCTGTTGTTTGATGTTCTACTGTACTCCGTTCTACTCTACTCTACTCTGGTCTGTTTACTCTACTCTACTCTGGTCTTGTCTGTTCTACTCTACTCTACTCTACTCTACTCTACTCTACTCTACTCTACTCTACTCTACTCTGGTCTGGTCTGGTCTGTTCTACTCTACTCTGGTCTGTTCTACTCTGCTCTGCTCTGCTCTGGTCTGTTCTACTCTACTCTACTCTACTCTACTCTACTCTACTCTACTCTACTCTACTCTGGCCTGTTCTTCTCTACTCTGGTCTGGTCTGTTCTGATCTGCTCTGCTCTGCTCTGGTCTGGTCTGTTCTGTTCTACTATACTCTACTCTACTCTACTCTACTCTTCTCTGGTCTGGTCTGTTCTACTCTACTCTACTCTACTCTACTCTACTCTACTCTACTCTACTATATTCTACTCTGGTCTGTTCTACTGTACTCTACTCTACTCTACTCTACTCTGGTCTGTTCTACTCTACTCTACTCTGCTCTACTCTGATCTGTTCTACTCTACTCTGATCTGGTCTGTTCTGATCTACTCTGCTCTGCTCTGCTGTACTCTACTCTATTCTACTCTGGTCTGTTCTACTCTACTCTACTCTGCTCTGCTCTGCTCTGCTCTACTCTATGATACTCTACTGACTACTCTACTCTACTCTACTCTACTCTACTCTACTCTACTCTGATCTGGTCTGTTCTGATCTGGTCTGGTCTGTTCTGTTCTACTATACTCTACTCTACTCTACTCTTCTCTGGTCTGGTCTGTTCTACTCTACTCTACTCTACTCTACTCTACTCTACTCTACTCTTCTCTGGTCTGGTCTGTTCTACTCTAATCTACTCTACTCTACTATATTCTACTCTGGTCTGTTCTACTGTACTCTACTCTACTCTACTCTGGTCTGTTCTACTCTACTCTACTCTGCTCTACTCTGATCTGTTCTACTCTACTCTGATCTGGTCTGTTCTGATCTACTCTGCTCTGCTCTGCTGTACTCTACTCTATTCTACTCTGGTCTGTTCTACTCTACTCTACTCTGCTCTGCTCTGCTCTGCTGTACTCTACTCTATGATACTCTACTATACTCTACTCTACTCTACTCTACTCTACTCTACTCTACTCTACTCTGATCTGGTCTGTTCTGATCTGGTCTGGTCTGTTCTACTCTACTCTGATCTGGTCTGTTCTGGTCTACTCTGCTCTGGTCTGGTCTGTTCTGGTCTGTTCTACTCTACTCTGGTCTGTTCTACTCTGCTCTGCTCTGCTCTGGTCTGTTCTGTTCTACTCTATTCTACTCTGGTCTGTAGTAGTACTACTCTACTCTACTCTGATCTGGTCTGTTCTACTCTGCTCTGGTCTGGTCTGGTCTGTTCTGGTCTGTTCTACTCTACTCTGGTCTGTTCTACTCTG
>NW_025752238.1:0-13103 GCF_021184085.1 Oncorhynchus gorbuscha | reverse complement strand
CCTTGTTCTAGGTCCCAAGAAACAAAAAGAGATCTTCTGTTGAATCTGACAATTAATCTTAATGGTTGGTACAGTCGCTCTCAAATAGAAACTGCGAAGGACCTCGGCGTTACTCTGGACCCTGCAGTCTCTCTTTTGGAAGAACATATCAAGACCATTTCGAGGACAGCTTTTTTCCATCTACGTAACATTGCAAAAATCAGAAACTTTCTGTCCAAAAATGATGCAGAAAAATTAATCCATGCTTTTGTCACTTCTAGGTTAGACTACTGCAATGCTCCTATTTTCCGGCTACCCGGATAAAGCACTAAATAAACTTCAGTTAGTGCTAAATACGGCTGCTAGAATCCTGACTAGAACCAAAAAATTTGATCATATTACTCCAGTGCTAGCCTCTCTACACTGGCTTCCTGTCAAAGCAAGGGCTGATTTCAAGGTTTTACTGCTAACCTACAAAGCATTACATGGGCTTGCTCCTACCTACCTCTCCTGATTTGGTCCTTGCCGTACATACCTACACGTACGCTACGGTCACAAGACGCAGGCCTCCTAATTGTCCCTAGAATTTCTAAGCAAACAGCTGGAGGCAGGGCTTTCTCCTATAGAGCTCCATTTTTATGGAACGGTCTGCCTACCCATGTCAGAGACGCAAACTCGGTCTCAACCTTTAAGTCTTTAATGAAGACTCATCTCTTCAGTGGGTCATAAGGATTGAGTGTAGTCTGGCCCAGGAGTGGGAAGGTGAACGGAAGGCTCTGGAGCAACGAACCGCCCTTGCTGTCTCTGCCTGGCCGGTTCCCCTCTTTTCACTGGGATTCTTTTGCCTCTAACCCTGTTACGGGGCTGAGTCACTGGCTTGCTGGGGCTCTCTCGTGCCGTCCCTGGGGGTGCGTCACCTGGGGTGGGTTGATTCACTGTTGTGGTCGGCCTGTCTGGGTTCCCCCTTGGGTTGTACCGTGTCGGAGATCTTGTGGGCTATACTCGGCCTTGTCTCAGGATGGTAAGTTGGTGGTTGAAGATTTCCCTAGTGGTGTGGGGGCTGTGCTTTGGCCAAAGTGGGTGGGGTTATATCCTTCCTGTTGGCCCTGTCAGTGTCCTCGGATGGGGCCACAGTATTCCCTGAGCCTCCTGTCTCAGCCTCCAGTATTTATGCTGCAGTAGTTTTATGTGTCGGGGCTGGGGTCGGTTTGTTTATCTGGAGTACTTCTCTGTCTCTATTCCAGGTGTCCTGTGTGAATCTAAGTGTGCGTTCTTCTCTCCTTCTCTCTTTCTTTTCTCTCTCCGGAGGACCTGGCCCTAGGACCATGCCCCAGGACTACCTGACATGATGACTCCTTGCTGTCCCCAGTCCACCTGGCCATGCTGCTGCTCCAGTTTCAACTGGCCTGGGCCCCTAGGACCATGTCTCAGGACTACCTGACATGAGGACTCCTTGCTGTCCCCAGTCCACCTGGCCATGCTCCTGCTCCAGTTTCAACTGTTCTGCCTTACTATTATTCAACCATGCTGGTCATTTATGAACATTTGAACATCTTGGCCACGTTCTGTTATAATCTCCACCCGGCACAGCCAGAAGAGGACTGGCCACCCCACATATGCTCTCTCTAATTCTCTCTTTCTTTCTTTCTCTCTCTCGGAGGACCTGAGCCCTAGGACCGTGCCCCAGGACTACCTGACATGATGGCTCCTTGCTGTCCCCAGTCCACCTGACTGTGCTGCTGCTCCAGTTTCAACTGTTCTGCCTTATTATTATTTGACCATGCTGGTCATTTATGAACATTTGAACATCTTGGTCATGTTCTGTTATAATCTCTACCCGGCACAGCCAGAAGAGGACTGGCCACCCCACATAGCCCGGTTCCTCTCTAGGTTTCTTCCTAGGTTTTGGCCTTTCTAGGGAGTTTTTCCTAGCCACCGTGCTTTTACACCTGCATTGTTTGCTGTTTGGGGTTTTAGGCTGGGTTTCTGTACAGCACTTTGAGATATCAGCTGATGTACGAAGGGCTATATAAATAAATTTGATTTGATTTGATTTGATAATAAACCTAACCCTAACCATGATAATAAACCTAACCCTAACCATGATAATAAACCTAACCCTAACCATGATAATAAACCTAACCATAACCATGATAATAAACCTAACCCTAAGCCAAATTTAGCAAACAATTGCTAAACAGGATAGTTTGTTGATAGTATGACCATCTACAGAGCATCTTGTGTGGGACGATCCAAATAAAGTGTGACCAAAACATGTGCCCCTATGTGGCGTTCACAAGGAACCCCGTAAGTGTAACAGGTGTCGCCGGCTATACCATGTGGGCAGGAAGTGTGTCCAGATATTGAGCGTTTCATTGGTCAGCTGGAAGAGGCTGAGGATGCAGTCAGTGGCCGAGCTGTGAGGGTGTCGGTAGCCTGAGATGATGCTGTCCTCATGGAACACCTAAACAAAACAAAACCCAGGGTTACTGCACAGTTGGCCAACACTCATTCACCACACAGTAGTAGGCTATATCTAGATACATATGGAGAGGAGCCTGTTTACTATAAACCCAATGGTTATGATGTTGACATATTTCCCAGTGAAAGTAGGGGATTCTTGAGGGGAGTCACAATGATACATTCTTGACATTCTAAGTGTCAAGAATAAACACAAGCTTCAGAATAGTGTTCCACTCAAATTCCATGTCCACATGTTCAACTTCTGAATTAACTGGACTTAAATATAAAATATAACCTCGACTCTGAAAATAATATTGTAGGATTTGTCATTCTAAAACGTAGTGAAGTAAAGTAACTTACTTTTGGGACTTGGTGGATGGTGAAGACTCTGGGCAGTTTAATAAGGCTGAGCATGTTGTCTGAGAGGACTGTGGTGTTGACTTCACTTGCTGTATGAACTGAAGCCAGAGAGAGGGAGCATCTTTTCCTTTATACGGTTGTTGCTATGTTGTTCTGTCAGTTCCTCCCTCCCTCCCACTCCCCACCCATCCAGAACATTCAGTACACCTGTTCCACTCCTCCTCCTCCTCTCTCTCTCTCTCTCTCTCCCTCTCTCTCTCTCCCTCCCTCTCGTCAGGCTCTGCACACCCCATCTAGTTTCACCCCAAGACAAAAAGGTGTTTAGCAGCTGAGTTCATGTTCACACACAGACATACAAAAATATTCACATTCTTCAAAAAAGCTGCCAAGGAAGAACACTCTTGAAAAGGGCAACAGAAGTCTTACCAAAAGTGTTCATATTTTGAAAGATAATGGTTTATGAGTTACAGAGTTTGTCTTTGAGAGCAGTTGGCCTATTGTTCTCTGAAGTAAAAACAATGAGTTAATGACTGATTACGGTAGCCTAACAATCACAAAGGGGAAAGAGCACAGCAGTACAGCGAGTTTAGCAGCTTTCACAGTGATGTTTAGAGATTTCAACCCCTGCCTCGCCTCGCTTGTGTCTGCTTGGTGCTCGTGAACTAGATCCATGGAATAAGTATCAGAAAAATATATATTGATCTGTCTATGTATGCAGCAAAGAAATGCATAACATTATTCTTTAAATCTACAATCCTCCTACTTGAACACAGTGGCTAAATGAAATATCTAGCTTCATCCTTGAGGACAAGATTTAGGTCCTACTGTAACATCAAAGGCAGACCAAATGATTTCCACAATATCTGGCAGTCCCACATCAGATTCATGTCAATAAGAAATAAGACACAAGACAACTCGTTTTTGTTTGTCTGTATACATGGTTGTACCTGTTCTGATACTGTACACAAGTGTACGCAAGTCATGGGGGAGAAATACAAAATAAAAACATCTATTATTGAAGCTATTCATTGTATCTTTTTTTACCTGGACAATACATTTATAAACAGGGTTTCGCAGTGAGGAATCTTGGTTCAACGACAAGGGTAACAGTGACAAAAACAAGCACTACCTCAGTCTCCAAGGAACCAGCAGTTACTGACATTCATTGTCTTAATAATCACTTTAGAATGGGTGGCCATTTTCCATTAAGATACACCTAAGTGAAGATGTCTGGAGATTAGCAGTGAATTTAGCCTGGTCCCAGACCTGTTTGTGCTGTCTTTCCAACTCCTATAGATGTAGGATCTTAATTTGAGCCAGTTTGCTACAGGAGGAAAATAATCCTGTAGCAACAGGAAATGTGAATTATTATGTGGATTATAATTAACGGACATTTTTGTAAGGGTTGATACGTTTTTCGTTAGAGCAAATCAAGTGACATTTTAAAGTGGAAATTATAAACTTTAGAATACTTTTAAACCTTAAATACACTTCAAGTTTGCATTTCCTGCTCAGCAGGAACATTCTCAGCAACAAAAAGATCAAATTAAGATCTGTATGGTCATTGGGTAACAGCACAAACAAATCTGGGACCAGGCTATATTGAACTCTGCCAAATATACAAACTGAGTTTCAGTCACACCAGATAAAGGCTGGCAATGAATGAAGGGTGTGTGGTTGAAAGAAACATCTCTTTCACTCATTCCTTCCATGTTAGAAAGAGGCATGTACTCATGTCACCTGCCCACAGAACGAGTGTCACACCCAGAGATGACTGAAAGCTTAAATCAACATTCTTCCGTGTTATGTTGTTCAAAATCTGAACACAAAGGATGAAAACATATTTCACTTTTTGCTACAGACGTAGTAAGTGGAAACAGTGTCTGAACATTAATGTGGCCTTTTCTTAGTAATTTTCTGTCATGTGTAAATAAATGTTGTCTTTATTTTAATTTTATTTTGTTGCTTTGTTTGTTGGAATATAGTTACAAATGATGTTGTATTGCTTTGAATGGACATTGCTAACTACTGTAGATCAAAGGTTTGGTTCACTTGAGGACAGTTAATCTCAAATCTCAGTAACTAGAACGTGTAAAAATGAACCAAGCGTGTAAACTGAGTAACAACTACATGGCTAGGCTTATATCAAAGCACAGACATGATGGTCCTACAGATCACAGAAGAGCCTGATCTTTTTACCTGCAGTACCATTACAAATTAATGTCACATTTTATCTGAAGATACTCAACAATTTGATAGGGTTATGAGTAGGGTCAGGTTAAGTGAGGGTTGGGGTTAAGGGTCAGTGCTTTGGAGGCTGCGGATGGGAGGAAGGCTCATAATAGATTACAGCCTCAAGCCTTCTTGGGTATAATGCTCAAGCTTGGCACAGCTGTATTTGGGGAGTTTATCCCATTATTCTCTGCAGATTCTCTCAAGCTCTGTCAGGTTAGATGGGGAGAGTTGCTGCAAAGCTATTTTCAGGTCTATCCAGACATCTCCCCAGATCCGGCAGGTTAGCCAACCAGAGTGACATGTCCCTAGGCCTGTCAGGTTAACCTAAGTGACATGTCCCCAGACCCGGTAGGATAATATAAGAGACATGTCCCCAGACCCGGCAGGTTAACCAACCAGAGTGACATGTCTCTAGACCTGGCAGGTTAACCTAGGTGACATGTCCCCAGACATGTCCCCCTAGACCAGGCAGGTTAACCTAAGTGACACGTCCCTAGACCCGGCAGGTTAACCTAAGTGACACGCCCCTAGACCCGGCAGGTTAACCTAAGTGACACGTCCCTAGACCCGGTTGGTTAACCTAAGTGACACGCCACTAGACCCGGCAGGTTAACCTAGGTGACACGTCCCCAGACCCGGCAGGTTAAACCTAAGTGACACGTCCCTAGACCCGGCAGGTTAACCTAAGTGACACGTCCCTAGACCCGGCAGGTTAACCTAAGTGACACGTCCCCAGACCCGGCAGGTTAACCTAAGTGACATGTCCCCAGACCCGGCAGGTTAACCAACCAGAGTGACATGTCTCTAGACCTGGCAGGTTAACCTAGGTGACATGTCCCCAGACCCGGCAGGTTAACCTAAGTGACATGTCCCAAGACCAGGCAGGTTAACCTAAGTGACATGTCCCCAGACCAGGCAGGTTAACCTAAGTGACATGTCCCCAGACCAGGCAGGTTAACCTAAGTGACACGTCCCTAGACCCGGCAGGTTAACCTAAGTGACACGTCCCTAGACCCGGCAGGTTAACCTAATTGACAAGTCCCAAGACCGGGCAGGTTAACCTAAGTGGCACATCCCTAGACCCGGCAGGTTAACCTAAGTGACACGCCCCAGACCCGGCAGGTTAACCTAGGTGACATGTCCAGGGTTAACCTGGGTGACATGTCCCCAGACCAGGCAGGTTAACCTAAGTGACACGTCCCAAGACCGGTGCAGGTTGACCTAAGTGACACGTCCCTAGACCCGGCAGGTTAACCTGAGTGACATGTCCAGGTTAACCTAAGTGACATGTCCAGGTTAACCTAAGTGACATGTCCAGGTTAACCTAAGTGACATGTCCAGGTTAACCTAAGTGACATGTCCAAAGACCAGGAAGGTTAACCTAAGTGACATGTCCCTAGACCTGGCAGGTTAACCTAAGTCACATGTCCAGGTTCACCTAAGTGACATGTCCAGGTTAACCTAAGTGACATGTCCCTAGACAAAGAGGGAAAGAACAAAGTAAAGGACCAATAATGTATTCTATGGAGGACTACAACACACCATGAAACATCGCACATATTTGTACATCTTTCAAATAAATGTCAAATAAATCCAACGCATTCAATATGCTAGTTGTGATGACTTGGTGATTCATTCAATATGCTATTTGTGATGACTTGGTGATTGATTCAATATGCTAGTTGTGATGACTTGGTGATTGATTCAATATGCTAGTTGTGATGACTTGGTGATTCATTCAATATGCTAGTTGTGATGACTTGGTGATTCATTCAATATGCTAGTTGTGATAATGGTGATTCATTCAATATGCTAGTTGTGATGACTTGCTGATTCATTCAATATGCTAGTTGTGATGACTTGGTGATTCATTCAATATGCTAGTTGTGATGACTTGGTGATTCATTCAATATGCTAGTTGTGATGACTTGGTGATTCATTCAATATGCTAGTTGTGATGACTTGGTGATTCATTCAATATGCTAGTTGTGATGACTTGGTGATTCATTCAATATGCTAGTTGTGATGACTTGGTGATTGATTCAATATGCTAGTTGTGATGACTTGGTGATTGATTCAATATGCTAGTTGTGATGACTTGGTGATTCATTCAATATGCTAGTTGTGATAACTTGGTGATTCATTCAATATGCTAGTTGTGATAATGGTGATTCATTCAATATGCTAGTTGTGATGACTTGGTGATTCATTCAATATGCTAGTTGTGATAATGGTGATTCATTCAATATGCTAGTTGTGATGACTTGGTGATTCATTCAATATGCTAGTTGTGATAATGGTGATTCATTCAATATGCTAGTTGTGATGACGTGGTGATTCATTCAATATGCTAGTTGTGATAATGGTGATTCATTCAATATGCTAGTTGTGATGACGTGGTGATTCATTCAATATGCTAGTTGTGATAATGGTGATTCATTCAATATGCTAGTTGTGATGACTTGGTGATTCATTCAATATGCTAGTTGTGATAATGGTGATTCATTCAATATGCTAGTTGTGATGACTTGGTGATTCATTCAATATGCTAGTTGTGATGACGTGGTGATTCATTCAATATGCTATTTGTGATGACTTGGTTATTGATTCAATATGCTAGTTGTGATGACTTGGTGATTCATTCAATATGCTAGTTGTGACGACTTGGTGATTCATTCAATATGCTAGTTGTGATGACTTGGTGATTCATTCAATATGCTAGTTGTGACAACTTGGTGATTCATTCAATATGCTAGTTGTGACGACTTGGTGATTCATTCAATATGCTAGTTGTGATGACTTGGTGATTCATTCAATATGCTAGTTGTGATGACTTGGTGATTCATTCAATATGCTAGTTGTGATGACTTGGTGATTCATTCAATATGCTAGTTGTGATGACTTGGTGATTCATTCAATATGCTAGTTGTGATGACTTGGTGATTCATTCAATATGCTAGTTGTGATGACTTGGTGATTCATTCAATATGCTAGTTGTGATGACTTGGTGATTCATTCAATATGCTAGTTGTGATAATGGTGATTCATTCAATATGCTAGTTGTGATGACTTGGTGATTCATTCAATATGCTAGTTGTGATGACTTGGTGATTCATTCAATATGCTAGTTGTGATGACTTGGTGATTCATTCAATATGCTAGTTGTGATGACTTGGTGATTCATTCAATATGCTAGTTGTGATAATGGTGATTCATTCAATATGCTAGTTGTGATGACTTGGTGATTCATTCAATATGCTAGTTGTGATAATGGTGATTCATTCAATATGCTAGTTGTGATGACGTGGTGATTCATTCAATATGCTATTTGTGATGACTTGGTTATTGATTCAATATGCTAGTTGTGATGACTTGGTGATTCATTCAATATGCTAGTTGTGACGACTTGGTGATTCATTCAATATGCTAGTTGTGATGACTTGGTGATTCATTCAATATGCTAGTTGTGACAACTTGGTGATTCATTCAATATGCTAGTTGTGACTGACTTGGTGATTCATTCAATATGCTAGTTGTGATGACTTGGTGATTCATTCAATATGCTAGTTGTGATGACTTGGTGATTCATTCAATATGCTAGTTGTGATGACTTGGTGATTCATTCAATATGCTAGTTGTGATGACTTGGTGATTCATTCAATATGCTAGTTGTGATGACTTGGTGATTCATTCAATATGCTAGTTGTGATGACTTGGTGATTCATTCAATATGCTAGTTGTGATGACTTGGTGATTCATTCAATATGCTAGTTGTGATGACTTGGTGATTCATTCAATATGCTAGTTGTGATGACTTGGTGATTCATTCAATATGCTAGTTGTGATGACTTGGTGATTCATTCAATATGCTAGTTGTGATAATGGTGATTCATTCAATATGCTAGTTGTGATGACTTGGTGATTCATTCAATATGCTAGTTGTGATAATGGTGATTCATTCAATATGCTAGTTGTGATGACGTGGTGATTCATTCAATATGCTATTTGTGATGACTTGGTTATTGATTCAATATGCTAGTTGTGATGACTTGGTGATTCATTCAATATGCTAGTTGTGACGACTTGGTGATTCATTCAATATGCTAGTTGTGATGACTTGGTGATTCATTCAATATGCTAGTTGTGACAACTTGGTGATTAATTCAATATGCTAGTTGTGACGACTTGGTGATTCATTCAATATGCTAGTTGTGATGACTTGGTGATTCATTCAATATGCTAGTTGTGATGACTTGGTGATTCATTCAATATGCTAGTTGTGATGACTTGGTGATTCATTCAATATGCTAGTTGTGATGACTTGGTGATTCATTCAATATGCTAGTTGTGATGACTTGGTGATTCATTCAATATGCTAGTTGTGATGACTTGGTGATTCATTCAATATGCTAGTTGTGATGACTTGGTGATTCATTCAATATGCTAGTTGTGATGACTTGGTGATTCATTCAATATGCTAGTTGTGATGACTTGGTGATTCATTCAATATGCTAGTTGTGATGACTTGGTGATTCATTCAATATGCTAGTTGTGATGACTTGGTGATTGATTCAATATGCTAGTTGTGATGACTTGGTGATTCATTCAATATGCTAGTTGTGACGACTTGGTGATTCATTCAATATGCTAGTTGTGATGACTTGGTGATTCATTCAATATGCTATTTGTGACGACTTGGTGATTCATTCCTTTGAATGACTTTTAAAACAAAACGGGAAGCCCATTAGGCCTGAACACAAAGACAAACGAGGTGCAAACAGAAACATCTCTTGTGAGCTATACAGATTTAGCCCCTGAGGTATTCTTTATCAAAACATTGTATTTCCTCCCAAGACACCAGTGTGTTGTTACCTGGTAGTGTGGAGTATTTGCCGTCTGGGATTGTATAAAACATCTTCACTGGGACTTGTAACCAAGTGACGGCAAGTAAACATGAACCATTAGGTAGTTCAATGTAGTCTAGTTTAATGTAGTCTAGTTTAATGTAGTCTAGTTTAATGTAGTCTAGTTTAATGTAGTCTAGTTTAATGTAGTCTAGTTCAATGTAGTCTAGTTTAATGTAGTCTAGTTTAATGTAGTCTAGTTTAATGTAGTCTAGTTTAATGTAGTCTAGTTCAATGTAGTCTAGTTCAATGTAGTCTAGTTCAATGTAGTCTAGTTCAATGTAGTCTAGTTTAATGTAGTCTAGTTTAATGTAGTCTAGTTTAATGTAGTCTAGTTCAATGTAGTCTAGTTTAATGTAGCCTAGTTTAATGTAGTCTAGTTTAATGTAGTCTAGTTTAATGTAGTCTAGTTTAATGTAGTCTAGTTTAATGTAGCCTAGTTCAATGTAGTCTAGTTCAATGTAGTCTAGTTTAATGTAGTCTAGTTTAATGTAGTCTAGTTTAATGTAGTCTAGTTCAATGTAGTCTAGTTTAATGTAGTCTAGTTTAATGTAGTCTAGTTTAATGTAGTCTAGTTTAATGTAGTCTAGTTCAATGTAGCCTAGTTCAATGTAGCCTAGTTTAATGTAGTCTAGTTCAATATAGCCTAGTTTAATGTAGTCTAGTTTATAATAATAATAATAATAATAATATAATATATGCCATTTAGCAGACGCTTTTATCCAAAGCAACTTACAGTCATGTGTGCATACATTCTACGTATGGGTGGTCCCGGGGATCGAACCCACTACCCTGGCGTTACAAGCGCCATGCTCTACCAACTGAGCTACAGAAGGACCACAGTTCAATGTAGCCTAGTTTAATGTAGTGATGTAATGACAGTGATATCAAATCATGCTAGGAATGCGTACATATTCATTTGGAAAGTCTCAAATTGCCTGGAAAGGTAAAAGTTCAGATTTTGGAGGGGGGAAAAACTATCCAATTGGGTGAGCTTTACAATTATTATTATTATTTAAATCTCAATGGATTGATAGTGTTGCAATCCAATTTAACACCTTCGATAAGGACATTGTATGAAAGAACAAAACAGAAGACGCATGAAATGTGTCTATATTTAAATTGTTCCTTTCACAAAGGCCTACACATTACATATGATCATCCTCAATTAGTTATGTTATTATCATGGTGTGCATCCTCAATGTGAGTTTGTGTGGTGCTGAACTGCAAGTAGCCTATTACTGCATGTTGAGATAGAGGTGTTCAGGGAAAATGTTGTGGTGCTGAAGGACAGCTCCGCCATTCAGCCAATGGTATCCCGAATTTCACTGAGTAAGAGTCGGACACACTTTGTCACAACAGGTAAATTAGAATGTACACTGTATCATTAGACCTAGCTGACACACAAACTAAAATAGGGAAAACGGAGCGTATTAAACGTTTATGTTACATGCCTACACTTTACACGTGTGAGTAGCCTCAGACTGGTCTCAGAGTAAACGTAACATAGTAAATATAAATCTGTGTGACTCAAATTAGTTTGATATGTTACATTTGTTATGGTTACATAAGACAGGTTACTTAAAGGTAAAAACGAAAGGAGGGTGGTTGTTCTGGGTGGATGGGTTGGCTTTAGCCACAACAAATGGCAATTCGTAACATATTCTACAAATTGCAATTCAGTAACATATTCTACAAATTGCAATTTTTATCATATTCAAAATAGGTGATAGACTTCCACTAAATAATACAACCATGTCTCACATTGTCTCGGATTGAAGTACAGAATAATATGAAATGCTCCGAGACCACGTTGGTAGCCTACATTCAAAAGAAAAGATCACTCATTGGCCAGAAGTCAATTTGATGTGCAAGTTTTCCCACCCAATTCTCCAAAAGAGGTTGATAAAATGACACAGACTTTCACAGTGATGTCATTGTGGTTTGAGTATGCATCAGTTCTAAACGTCACACTCTCTCCAAACCTCTCGGGGTCAAAGTTCAGGTGGCGGCCCTTAGCTCACTGAACATTTCGGATAGAAATGCGTGCGCAGGGGGTTCATGGTGGGCTCTTCCTGTGTTGACGTGCACAGGGTTCATGGTGGGCTCTTCCTGTGTTGACGTGCACAGGGTTCATGGTGGACTCTTCCTGTGTTGACGTGCACAGGGTTCATGGTGGGCTCTTCCTGTGTTGACGTGCACAGGGTTCATGGTGGACTCTTCCTGTGTTGACGTGCACAGGGTTCATGGTGGGCTCTTCCTGTGTTGACGTGCACAGGGTTCATGGTGGGCTCTTCCTGTGTTGACGTGCACAGGGTTCATGGTGGGCTCTTCCTGTGTTGACGTGCACAGGGTTCATGGTGGACTCTTCCTGTGTTGACGTGCACAGGAGGTTCTAGGTGGACTCTTCCTGTGTTGACGTGCACAGGGTTCATGGTGGACTCTTCCTGTGTTGACGTGCACAGGGTTCATGGTGGACTCTTCCTGTGTTGACGTGCACAGGGTTCATGGTGGACTCTTCCTGTGTTGACGTGCACAGGGTTCATGGTGGACTCTTCCTGTGTTGACGTGCACAGGGTTCATAGTGGAGCTCTTCCTGTGTTGACGTGCACAGGGGGTTCATGGTGGGCTCTTCCTGTGTTGACGTGCACAGGGTTCATGGTGGACTCTTCCTGTGTTGACGTGCACAGGGTTCATGGTGGACTCTTCCTGTGTTGACGTGCACAGGGTTCATGGTGGACTCTTCCTGTGTTGACGTGCACAGGAGGTTCTAGGTGGACTCTTCCTGTGTTGACGTGCACAGGGTTCATGGTGGACTCTTCCTGTGTTGACGTGCACAGGAGGTTCTAGGTGGACTCTTCCTGTGTTGACGTGCACAGGGTTCATGGTTGACTCTTCCTGTGTTGACGTGCACAGGAGGTTCTAGGTGGACTCTTCCTGTGTTGACGTGCACAGGGTTCATGGTTGACTCTTCCTGTGTTGACGTGCACAGGAGGTTCTAGGTGGACTCTTCCTGTGTTGACGTGCACAGGAGGTTCTAGGTGGACTCTTCCTGTGTTGACGTGCACAGGGCTCATGGTTGGCTCTTCCTGTGTTCGGCGTGCACAGGGTTCATGGTGGACTCTTCCTGTGTTGACGTGCACAGGGTTCATGGTGGACTCT
>NW_025752237.1:0-13103 GCF_021184085.1 Oncorhynchus gorbuscha | reverse complement strand
CTGTGTGTATTCTCTTGTGCACTGTCAGATCTCCAGATGACGTAAATCTCTTCCCACATTGATCACAGCTATAAGGTTTGTCTCCTGTGTGTGTTATCTGGTGTAGAGTCAGGCTGCTAGATGTAGCAAATCTCTTCCCACATTGATGACAGCTATAAGGTTTGTCTCCTGTGTGTGTTATCTGGTGTAGAGTCAGGCTGCTAGATGAAGTAAAACTCTTCCCACATTGATCACAGCTATAAGGTTTCTCTCCTGTGTGTGTTCTCTGGTGTAGAGTCAGGCTGCTAGATGTAGCAAATCTCTTCCCACATTGATGACAGCTATAAGGTTTGTCTCCTGTGTGTGTTCTCTGGTGTAGAGTCAGGCTGCTAGATGAAGTAAAACTCTTCCCACATTGATCACAGCTATAAGGTTTCTCTCCTGTGTGTGTTCTCTGGTGTAGAGTCAGGCTGCTAGATGTAGCAAATCTCTTCCCACATTGATCACAGCTATAAGGTTTCTCTCCTGTGTGTGTTCTCTGGTGTAGAGTCAGGTGGTCAGATTTAGCAAATCTCTTCCCACATTGATCACAGCTATAAGATTTCTCTCCTGTGTGTGTTCTCTGGTGTCGAGTCAGGCTGCTAGATGAAGTAAAACTCTTCCCACATTGATCACAGCTATAAGATTTCTCTCCTGTGTGTGTTCTCTGGTGTCGAGTCAGGCTGCTAGATTTAGCAAATCTCTTCCCACATTGATCACAGCTATAAGGTTTCTCTCCTGTGTGTATTCTCTTGTGCACTGTCAGATCTCCAGATGAAGTAAATCTCTTCCCACATTGATGACAGCTATAAGGTTTCTCTCCTGTGTGTGTTCTCTGGTGTAGAGTCAGGCTGCTAGATGAAGTAAAACTCTTCCCACATTGATCACAGCTATAAGATTTCTCTCCTGTGTGTGTTCTCTGGTGCACTCTCAGATATCCAGATTGACCAAAACTCTTCCCACATTGACCACAGCTAAAAGGTTTCTCTGCACTGTAAGGGCTCCAGATTGGGCAAAACCCTTCCCACATTCATCACAGCTATAGGATTTCTCTCCTGTGTGTGTTCTCTGGTGTGATATCAGGCCGGATAGATTAGTAAAACTCTTCCGACTTTGAGTACAGCTATAATGTTTCTCTCCTGTGTTATTAGGCTGCTGAGCTGCATTGAGTACAGCTATAAGATTTCTCTCCTGTGTGTATTCTCTGGTGTGTTATTAGGCTGCTGAGCTGAGTAAAACTCTTCCCACATTGAGTACAGCTATAAGGTTTCTCTCCTGTGTGTGTTCTCTGGTGTAAAGTCAGAGAGCCAGATGTAGTAAAACTCTTCCCACATTGATCACAGCTATAAGATTTCTCCCCTGTGTGTGTTCGCTGATGAATTGTACTGCCTGATGAGGTGAATCTCTTCCCACAGTCAGAGCAGCAGAGAGTTCTCTTCCCTGTGGATCTCTGCAGGTGTTTCTTGGGGTGTTCTAATGTGGAGAGACTCTTCTCTGCCTTGTCAGCATCATGAGGTTGTTGAGGCTCCCCAGAGGATCCACGGTAGTCTAGTCTCTCTCCTGTGTAAACAACAAAGTCAGACAGATGATTAAAGGCCCACAACAGCGGAAATCCCCTGTAAAAGGTGATGCCAACAGCGTAGCCATGATGTTGTACAACAGTCTGTAATGAATGTAATGATTATTTGACAATTGTCTTAAAATGAGCAAGAATAGTCATATTTTGTCTTGTTTTCACATTAGTAGTAACATCTAAGATTGTAGACTAGAAATAAGTAAATCATGTTGTTGAAACTCTAAGCAGTGTGCCAGACGACATTTGGTCTCCAATATAGGGCCCTTTTTGTGTTTGCTAAAATTGTATGTAGTATATCTGCCTAGAGCAAAAATGGTGAGCAAAGATTTTAGTTTTTCACAACATATTCTGAATGGGGGAAACTCAGGGGAGTAACCTCCATTTCCAGGTTGCTAATGAGTGCATTTCACACTACTTTGGATTAGAGGTCGATTATGATTTTTCAATGCCGATACCGATTATTGGAGGACCAAAAAAGCCGATACTGATTTTTAAAATATATTGTTAAATGTATTTGTAATAATGACAATTACAACAATACTGAATGAACACTTATTTTGACTTAATATAATACATCAATAAAATCATTAAAGTTATCTTATAAAAACAATCAATCAATCATAATCACTAGTTAACCACACATGGTTGATGATATGAGGCTGGTGTAACCGAAGTGAAATGGCTAGCTAGTTAGCGTGCGCTAATAGCGGTTCAAACATCACCCGCTCTGAGCCTTGGAGTAGTTGTTCCCCTTGCTCTGCATGGGTAACGCTGCCTCGAGGGTGGCTGTGTTATGCTGGTGAATGAGGACCCAAAAGCGACTTAACGAAAACAGAGTCTTTATTCCAGTATAAGACAAAAGTAATAATCTTGGATATAACAAGGAGAAAACAAAACAGGAAAAACTTAAATCCACTCGTAGTAGCGAGGACTGACTGGAGACTCGACCATAGACTGCAGGTTGCTTAGGGAGGGCACCGACCGTAGCAGACTAAGACACCTGCTCACACGCAGCATCTGAAGAAGACAAAACACGACAGGGCGAGACCAGGACACAGAACAGCGAACATCATACAAGGATCCGACAAGGACAGAAGCGGAAAACAAGGGGAGAAATAGGGGCTCTAATCAGAGGGCAAAATAGGGGACAGGTGTGAAAAGAGTAAATGAGTGAGTTAGGAGAATGAGGAACAGCTGGGAGCAGGAACGGAACGATAGAGAGAAGAGAGAGAGGGATGGGGAGAGAGAGGGATAGAAAGAGGGAACGAACCTAATAAGACCAGCAGGGGGAAACGAACAGAAGGGAAAGCACAAGGACAAGACAATATATGACAAAACATGACAGTACCCCCCCACTCACCGAGCGCCTCCTGGCGCACTCGAGGAGGAACCCTGGCGGCAACGGAGGAAATCATCAATCAGCGAACGGTCCAGCACGTCCCGAGATGGAACCCAACTCCTCTCCTCAGGACCGTAACCCTCCCAATCCACTAAGTACTGGTGACCACGTCCCCGAGAACGCATGTCCATGATCTTTCGTACTTTGTAAATAGGTGCGCCCTCGACAAGGACGGGGGGACGAACGGGGGCACGAAGAAAGGGCTTGACACAGGAGACATGGAAGACAGGGTGGACGCGACGAAGATGTCGCGGAAGAAGCAGTCGCACAGCGACAGGATTGACGACCTGGGAGACACGGAACGGACCAATGAACCGCGGAGTCAACTTGCGAGAAGCTGTCGTAAGGGGAAGGTTACGAGTGGAAAGCCACACTCTCTGGCCGCGACAATACCTAGGACTCTTAATCCTACGTTTATTGGCGGCTCTCACAGTCTGCGCCCTGTAACGGCAAAGTGCAGACCTCACCCTCCTCCAAGTGCGCTCACAACGTTGGACAAACGCCTGAGCGGAGGGAACGCTGGACTCGGCGAGCTGGGACGAGAACAGAGGAGGCTGGTACCCCAGACTACTCTGAAACGGAGATAGCCCGGTAGCAGACGAAGGAAGCGAGTTGTGAGCGTATTCTGCCCAGGGGAGCTGTTCTGCCCAAGACGCAGGGTTTCTAAAAGAAAGGCTGCGTAATATGCGACCAATCGTCTGATTGGCCCTTTCTGCTTGACCGTTAGACTGGGGATGAAAACCGGAAGAGAGACTGACGGAAGCACCAATCAAACGACAGAATTCCCTCCAAAACTGTGACGTGAATTGCGGACCTCTGTCTGAAACGGCGTCTAACGGGAGGCCATGAATTCTGAACACATTCTCAATGATGATTTGTGCCGTCTCCTTAGCGGAAGGAAGCTTAGCGAGGGGAATGAAATGTGCCGCCTTAGAGAACCTATCGACAACCGTAAGAATCACAGTCTTCCCCGCAGACGAAGGCAGACCGGTAATGAAGTCTAAGGCGATGTGAGACCATGGTCGAGAAGGAATGGGAAGCGGTCTGAGACGACCGGCAGGAGGAGAGTTACCTGACTTAGTCTGCGCGCAGTCCGAACAAGCAGCCACGAAACGGCGCGTGTCACGCTCCTGAGTAGGCCACCAAAACCGCTGGCGAATAGATGCAAGTGTACCCCGAACGCCGGGGTGGCCAGCTAACTTGGCAGAGTGAGCCCACTGAAGAACAGCCAGACGAGTAGAAACAGGAACGAAAAGAAGGTTACTAGGACAAGCGCGCGGCGACGCAGTGTGAGTGAGTGCTTGCTTAACCTGTCTCTCAATTCCCCAGACAGTCAACCCGACAACACGCCCATCAGGAAGTATCCCCTCGGGATCGGTAGAAGCCACAGAAGAACTAAAGAGACGAGATAAGGCATCAGGCTTGGTGTTCTTATTACCCGGGCGATAAGAAATCACGAACTCGAAACGAGCGAAAAACAACGCCCAACGAGCTTGACGTGCATTAAGTCGTTTGGCAGAACGGATGTACTCAAGGTTCTTATGGTCAGTCCAAACGACAAAGGAACGGTCGCCCCCTCCAACCACTGTCGCCATTCGCCTAGGGCTAAGCGGATGGCGAGCAGTTCGCGGTTACCCACATCATAGTTGCGTTCCGATGGCGACAGGCGATGAGAAAAATAAGCGCAAGGATGGACCTTATCGTCAGACTGGAAGCGCTGGGATAGAATGGCTCCCACGCCCACCTCTGAAGCGTCAACCTCGACAATGAATTGTTTAGTGACGTCAGGAGTAACAAGGATAGGAGCGGACGTAAAACGCTTCTTGAGGAGATCAAAAGCTCCCTGGGCGGAACCGGACCACCTAAAGCACGTGTTGACAGAAGTAAGAGCTGTGAGAGGGGCAGCAACTTGACCGAAATTACGAATGAAACGCCGATAGAAATTAGCGAAACCTAGAAAGCGCTGCAACTCGACACGTGACCTTGGAACGGGCCAATCACTGACAGCCTGGACTTTAGCGGGATCCATCTGAATGCCTTCAGCGGAAATAACAGAACCGAGAAATGTGACAGAGGAGACATGAAAGGCGCACTTCTCAGCCTTCACGTAGAGACAATTCTCTAAAAGGCGTTGGAGTACACGTCGAACGTGCTGAACATGAATCTCGAGTGACGGTGAAAAAATCAGGATATCGTCAAGGTAGACAAAAACAAAGATGTTCAGCATGTCTCTCAGTACATCATTAACTAATGCCTGAAAAACAGCTGGAGCATTAGCGAGACCGAACGGCAGAACCCGGTACTCAAAATGCCCTAACGGAGTGTTAAAAGCCGTTTTCCACTCGTCCCCCTCTCTGATGCGCACGAGATGGTAAGCGTTACGAAGGTCCAACTTAGTAAAGAACCTGGCTCCCTGCAGAATCTCGAAGGCTGACGACATAAGGGGAAGCGGATAACGATTCTTAACCGTTATGTCATTCAGCCCTCGATAATCACGCAGGGGCGCAGAGTACCGTCCTTCTTCTTAACAAAAAACCCCGCTCCGGCGGGAGAGGAAGAAGGCACCACGGTGCCGGCGTCGAGAGAAACAGACAAATAATCCTCGAGAGCCTTACGTTCGGGAGCCGACAGAGAGTATAGTCTACCCCGAGGGGGAGTGGTCCCCGGAAGGAGATCAATACTACAATCATACGACCGATGAGGAGGAAGGGAGTTGGCTCTGGACCGACTGAAGACCGTGCGCAGATCATGATATTCCTCCGGCACTCCTGTCAAATCACCAGGTTCCTCCTGAGAAGAGGGGACAGAAGAAACAGGAGGGATAGCAGACATTAAACACTTCACATGACAAGAAACGTTCCAGGATAGGATAGAATTACTAGACCAATTAATAGAAGGATTATGACATACTAGCCAGGGATGACCCAAAACAACAGGTGTAAAAGGTGAATGAAAAATCAAAAAGGAAATGGTCTCACTGTGGTTACCAGATACTGTGAGGGTTAAAGGTAGTGTCTCATATCTGATACTGGGAGAAGACTACCATCTAAGGCGAACATGGGCGTGGGCTTCCCTAACTGTCTGAGAGGAATGTCATGTTTCCGAGCCCATGCTTCGTCCATAAAACAACCCTCAGCCCCAGAGTCTATCAAGGCACTGCATGAAGCAGCCGAACCGGTCCAGCGTAGATGGACCGACATGGTAGTACAGGATCTTGATGGAGAGACCTGAGTAGTAGCGCTCACCAGTAGCCCTCCGCTTACTGATGAGCTCTGGCTTTTACTGGACATGAATTGACAAAATGTCCAGCAGAACCGCAATAGAGGCAAAGGCGGTTGGTGATCCTCCGTTCCCTCTCCTTAGTCGAGATGCGAATACCTCCCAGCTGCATGGACTCAGTCTCTGAACCGGAGGGAGGAGATGGTTGCGATGTGGAGAGGGGGAACACCGTTAACGCAAGCTCTCTTCCACGAGCTCGGTGACGAAGATCTACCCATCGTTCTATGCGGATGGCGAGTGCAATCAAAGAGTCCACACTGGAAGGAACCTCCCGGGAGAGAATCTCATCCTTAACCTCAGCGTGGAGTCCCTCCAGAAAACGAGCGAGCAGCGCCGGCTCGTTCCAGTCACTAGAGGCAGCAAGAGTGCGAAACTCTATAGAGTAATCCGTTATGGATCGATCACCTTGACATAGGGAAGCCAGGGCCCTAGAAGCCTCCCTACCAAAAACTGAACGATCAAAAACCCGTATCATCTCCTCTTTAAAGTTCAGGTAATTGTTAGAACACTCAGCCCTTGCCTCCCAGATAGCTGTGCCCCGCTCTCGAGCCCGACCAGTAAGGAGTGAAATGACGTAAGCAATCCGAGCTCTCTCTCTTGAATATGTGTTGGGTTGGAGAGAGAACACAATATCACACTGGGTGAGAAAGGAGCGGCACTCAGTGGGCTGCCCAGAGTAACATGGTGGGTTATTAACCCTAGGTTCCGGAGACTCGGAAGACCAGGAAGTAGCTGGTGGCACGAGACGAAAGCTCTGAAACTGTCCTGAGAGGTCGGAAACCTGAGCGGCCAGGGTCTCAACGGCATGACGAGCAGCAGACAATTCCTGCTCGTGTCTGCCGAGCATTGCTCCCTGGATCTCGACGGCAGTGTCCATTCTTGGTCGGATCCTTCTGTTATGCTGGTGAATGAGGACCCAAAAGTGACTTAACGAAAACAGAGTCTTTATTCCAGTATAAGACAAAAGTAATAATCTTGGATATAACAAGGAGAAAACAAAACAGGAAAAACTTAAATCCACTCGTAGTAGCGAGGACTGACTGGAGACTCGACCATAGACTGCAGGTTGCTTAGGGAGGGCACCGACCGTAGCAGACTAAGACACCTGCTCACACGCAACATCTGAAGAAGAAAAAACACGACAGGGCGAGACCAGGACACAGAACAGCGAACATCATACAAGGATCCGACAAGGACAGAAGCGGAAAACAAGGGGAGAAATAGGGGCTCTAATCAGAGGGCAAAATAGGGGACAGGTGTGAAAAGAGTAAATGAGTGAGTTAGGAGAATGAGGAACAGCTGGGAGCAGGAACGGAACGATAGAGAGAAGAGAGAGAGGGAGGGGGAGAGAGAGGGATAGAAAGAGGGAACGAACCTAATAAGACCAGCAGGGGGAAACGAACAGAAGGAAAAGCACAAGGACAAGACAATATATGACAAAACATGACAGGCTGTTGTCGTTGTAAATGGTCAGGCAGGTAGAAACGTCAAAACTGAGCTGCTGTGTCTCAGTAAATACTCTCCTGGCCTGTTTGTCCTGATTTGATTAGATTTTCACCCGTGTCTCAAAAACATTTTGGTTGTCTTCATGTTTTGTCATATATTGTCTTGTCCTTGTGCTTCCCTTCTGTTCGTTTCCGAGTGCCCTGCTGGTCTTATTAGGTTCGTGTCTTGTCCCTGTCTTTCTATCCCTCATTTCCCCCTCCCTCTCCCTCTTCTCTCTATCGTCTGCGTTCCTGCTCCCAGCTGTTCCTCATTCTCCTAACTCATTTACTCTTTTCACACCTGTCCCCTATTTTGCCCTCTGATTAGAGCCCTCTATTTCTCCCTCTGTTTTCCGCTTCTGTCCTTGTCGGATCCTTGTATGATGTTCGCTGTTCTGTGTCCTTGTCTCCGCCCTGTCGTGTTTTTCTTCCTTCAGATGCTGCGTGTGAGCAGGTGGGGTGTCTTAGTCTGCTACGGTCGGTGCCTTCCCGAAGCAACCTGCAGTCTATGGTCGAAGTCTCCAGTCTGTCCTCAACTTACTACGAAGGTGGATTTAAGTTTTTTCCTGTTTTGCATTTTTCTCCTTGTTTTTCCAGGATTATTACTTTTGTCTTATACTGGAATAAAGACTTGTTTCGTTAAGTCGCTTTTGGGTCCTCATTCACCAGCATAACAGAAGGATCCGACCAAGAATGGACCCAGCGACTACGGATTCTTGTAACACTGCCGTCGAGATCCAGGGAGCAATGCCTCGGCAGACACGAGCAGGAATTGTCTGCTGCTCGTCATGCCGTTGAGACCCTGGCCGCCTCAAGTCTCCGGCCTCTCAGGACAGTTTCACCAGAGTCTCCGCCTCGTGCCACCAGCTACTTCCTGGTCTTCCGAGTCTCCGGAACCTAGAATTAATAACCCACCATGTTACTCTGGGCAGCCCACTGAGTGCCGCTCCTTTTCTCACCCAGTGTGATATTGTGTTCTCTCTCCAACCCAACACATACTCAGGAGGAGAGCTCGGATTGCTTACGTCATTTCACTCCTTACTGGCCGGGCTCGAGAGTGGGGCACAGCTATCTGGGAGGCAAGGGCTGAGTGTTCTAACAATTATCTGAACTTTAAAGAGGAGATGATACGGGTTTTTGATCGTTCAGTTTTTGGGAGGCTTCTAGGGCCCTGTCTTCCTATGTCAAGGTGATCGATCCATAACGGATTACTCTATAGAGTTTCGCACTCTGCTGCCTCCAGTGACTGGAACGAGCCGGCGCTGCTCGCTCGTTTTCTGGAGGGACTCCACGCTGAGGTTAAGGATGAGATTCTCTCCCGGGAGGTTCCTTCCAGTGTGGATTCTTTGATTGCACTCGCCATCCGCATAGAACGACGGGTAGATCTTCGTCACCGAGCTCGTGGAAGAGAGTCACAAGCAACGGTGTCCCCCTCTCCGCATCGCAACCATCTCCCTCCGGCTCAGAGACTGAGCCCATGCAGCTGGGAGGCATTCGCATCTCGACTAAGGAGAGGGAACGGAGGATCACCAACCGCCTTTGCCTCTATTATTGCGGTTCTGCTGGACATTTTGTCAATCATGTCCAGTAAAGCCAGAGCTCATCAGTGCTGGAGGGCTACTGGTGAGCTACTACTCAGGTCTCTCCATCAAGACTTGTATTAGCCATGTCGGTCCATCTACGCTGGACCGGTTCGGCTGCTTCATGCAGTGCCTTGATAGACTCTGGGGCTGAGGGTTGTTTTATGGACTAAGCATGGCTCGGAAACATGACATTCCTCTCAGACAGTTAGGAAGCCCACGCCATGTTCGCCTTAGATGGTAGTCTTCTCCCCCAGTATCAGATATGAGACACTACCTTTAACCCTCACAGTATCTGGTAACCACAGTGAGACCATTTCCTTTTTTGATTTTTCGTTCACCTTTTACACCTGTTGTTTTGGGTCATCCCTGGCTAGTATGTCATAATCCTTCTATTAATTGGTCTAGTAATTCTATCCTGGAACGTTTCTTGTCATGTGAAGTGTTTAATGTCTGCTATCCCTCCTGTTTCTTCTGTCCCTTCTTCTCAGGAGGAACCTGGTGATTTGACAGGAGTGCCGGAGGAATATCATGATCTGCGCACGGTGTTCAGTCGGTCCAGAGCCAACTCCCTCCTCCTCCTCACCGGTCGTATGATTGTAGTATTGATCTCCTTCCAGGGACCACTTCGGGGTAGACTATACTCTCTGTCGGCTCCCGAACGTAAGGCTCTCGATTATTTGTCTGTAGCTCTTGACGCCGGCACCGTAGTGCCTTCCTTCTCCTGCCGGAGCGGGGTTTTTTTGTTAAGAAGAAGGACGTGACTCTGCGCCCCTGCGTGGATTATCGAGGGCTGAATGACATAACGGTTAAGAATCGTTATCCGCTTCCCCTTATGTCGTCAGCCTTCGAGATTCTGCAGGGAGCCAGGTTCTTTACTGTTGGACCTTCAATGCTTACCATCTCGTGCGCATCAGAGAGGGGGACGAGTGGAAAACGGCGCGGAACACTCCGTTAGGGCATTTTGAGTACCGGGTTCTGCCGTTTTGGTCTCGCTAATGCTCCAGCTGTTTTTCAGGCATTAGTTAATGATGTACTGAGAGACATGCTGAACATCTTTGTTTTTGTCTACCTTGACGATATCCTGATTTTTTCACCGTCACTTGAGATTCATGTTCAGCACGTTCGACGTGTACTCCAACGTCTTTAGAGAATTGTCTCTACGTGAAGGCTGAGAAGTGCGCCTTTTCATGTCTCCTCTGTCACATTTCTCGGTTCTGTTATTTCCGCTGAAGGCATTCAGATGGATCCCGCTAAAGTCCAGGCTGTCAGTGATTGGCCCGTCCCAGTCACGTGTCGAGCTGCAGCGTCTAGGTTTCGCCACTTATCGGCATTTCATTCGTAATTTCGGTCAAGTTGCTGCCCCTCTCACAGCTCTTACTTCTGTCAAGACGTGCTTATGGTCCGGTTCCGCCCAGGGAGCTTTTGATCTCCTCAAGAAGCGTTTTACATCAGCACCTATCCTTGTTACTCCTGGACGTCACTAAACAATTCATTGTCGAGGTTGACGCTTCAGAGGTGGGCGGGGGACTCTTTCCAGCGCTTCCAGTCTGACGATAAGGTCCATCCTTGTGCTTATTTTTCTTCTATCGCCTGTCGCCATCGGAACGCAACTATGATGTGGAAACCGCGGAACTGCTCGCCATCCGCTAGCCCTAGGCGAATGGCGACAGTGGTTGGAGGGGGAGACCGTTCCTTTTGTCGTTTGCACTGACCATAGGAACCTTTAGTACATCCGTTCTTGCCAAACGACTCCTCAATGCACGTCAAGCTCGTTGGCCGCTGTTTTTCGTCTTTGAAGTTCGTGATTTCTTATCGCCCGGGCTCTAAGAACACCAAGCCTGATGCTTCATCCCTCTTTAGTTCTTCAGTGGCTTCTACCGATCCCGAGGGATTCTCCCTGATGGGCGTGTTGTCGGGTTGACTGTCTGGGGAATTGAGAGACAGGTTAAGCAAGCACTCACTCACACTGCCGTCGCCGCGCGCTTGTCCTAGTAACCTTCTTTTGTTCCTGTTCCTACTGTCTGGCCGTTCTTCAGTGGCTCACTCTGCCAAGTTAGCCGGCCACCCCGGCGTTCGGGGTACACTTGCATCTATTCGCCAGCGGTTTTGGTGGCTCCACTCAGGGAGCTTGACACGCGTCGTTTCTCGTGGCTGCTTGCCCTGGACTGCGCGCAGACTAAGTCAGGTAACTTCCCTCCTGCCGGCCGTCCTCAGACCGCTTCCCATTCTTCTCGACCATGTCCCACATCGCCTTAGACATTATTACCGGTCTGCCTTCGTCTGCGGGGAAGACTGTGATTCTTACGGTTGTCGATAGGTTCTCTAAGGCGCACATTTCATTCCCTCGCTAAGCTTCCTTCCGCTAAAGAGACGGCACAAATCATCATTGAGAATGTGTTCAGAATTCATGGCCTTCCGTCAGACGCCGCTTCAGACAGAGGTCCGCACCACGTCACAGTTTTGGAGGGAGTTTTGCCGTTTTTATTGGTGCTTCCATCAGTCTCTTCCGGTTTTCATCCCCAGTCTAACGGTCAAGCAGAACGGCCAATCAGACGATTGTCGACCATTACGCAGCCTTTCTTTTAGAAACCCTGCGTTCTTGGGCAGAACAGCTCCCCTGGGCAGAATACGCTCACAACTCGTCTCCTTCGCCTGCTACCGGCTATCTCCGTTTCAGAGTAGTCTGGGGTACCAGCCTCCTCTGTTCTCGTCCCAGCTCGCCGAGTCCAGCGTTCCCTCCGCTCAGGCTTTTGTCCAACGTTGTGAGCGCACCTGGAAGAGGGTGAGGGTCTGCACTTCACCGTTACAGGGCGCAGACTGTGAGAGCCGCCAATAACGTTTAGGATTAAGAGTCCTAGATATTGTCGCCAGAGAGTGTGGCTTTCCACTCAGTGAACCTCCCCTTATGACAGCTTCTCGCAAGTTACCCCGCGGTTCATTGGTCCATTCCGTATTTCAGGTCATTAATCCTGTCGCAGTGCGACTTCTTCTTCCGCGACATCTTCGTCGCATCCACCCGGTCTTCCATGTCTCCTGTGTCAAGCCCTTTCTTCGCGCCCCGTTCGTCTCCCCCCCATCCTTGTCGAGGCGCACCTATCTACAGGGTCCGGAAGATTTTGGACATGCGTCCTCGGGGCCGTGGTCATCAGTACCTAGTGGATTGGGAGGGTGCGGTCCTGAGGAAAGGAGTTGGGTTCCATCTCGGGACGTGCTGGACCGTTCGCTGATCGATGATTTCCTCCGTTGCCGCCAGGTTTCCTCCTCGAGTGCGCCATGAGGCGCTCGGTGAGTGGGGGTACTGTCATGTATTGTCATGTTATGTCTTGTTCCTGTTCTTTCTCTTCTCTTCGTTTCCCCCTGCTGGTCGTATTAGGTTACCTTCTCTCCCTCTATCTCTCTCTCTCTCTATGGTCCCTTTCCTTCTCCCAGCTGTCCCTCATTCTCCTCTAACGACCTCGTTTACTCTCTCACACCTGTTCCCTCTTTCCCCTCTGATTAGGTCTCTATTTCTCTCTCTGTTTCTGCTTCTGTCTTTGTCGGATTCTCGTTTGCTTCGCCCTTGTTCTGTCCTGTCGTAATCTGCCTCTTCATTAGATGCTGCGTTTGATCAGGTGCCTCTGTCCTCTACGGCCCGCGCCTACCCGGAGGGACCTGCAGTCTGTTGCCGCTAGCCCTGCTATTCTCCTCTGCTACTAGAAGGGGACTAGTCAACCGATACATCTGAAGAGGATTTATGTTTTCCCTGTGTTTGAACATTAAAAGAC
>NW_025752236.1:0-13104 GCF_021184085.1 Oncorhynchus gorbuscha | reverse complement strand
GGGGAGAGACTGTATGTGTGTGTGGGAGGGGTAACAGTGGGGAGAGACTGTATGTGTGTGGAGAGGGGTAACAGTGGGGAGAGACTGTATGTGTGTGTGGGGAGGGGTAACAGTGGGAGAGACTGTATGTGTGTGTGGGAGGGGTAACAGTGGGAGAGACTGTATGTGTGTGTGGGAGGGGGTAACAGTGGGGAGAGACTGTATGTGTGTGTGGGGAGGGGTAACAGTGGGGAGAGACTGTATGTGTGTGGAGAGGGGGTAACAGTGGGGAGAGACTGTATGTGTGTGTGGGTACGGGTAACAGTGGGGAGAGCCTATATATGTGTGTGTGGGGAGGGATAACAGTGGGAGAGACTGTATGTGTGTGTGGGGGAGGGTAACAGTGGGGAGAGACTGTATGTGTGTGTGGGGAGGGGTAACAGTGGGGAGAGACTGTATGTGTGTGTGGGGAGAGGTAACAGTAGGGAGAGACTGTATGTGTGTGTGTGGGAGGGGTAACAGTGGGAGAGACTGTATGTGTGTGGAGAGGGGTAACAGTGGGGAGAGACTGTATGTGTGTGTGGGTAGGGGTAACAGTGGGGAGAGCCTATATATGTGTGTGTGGGGAGGGATAACAGTGGGAGAGACTGTATGTGTGTGTGGGGAGGGGTAACAGTGGGGAGAGACTGTATGTGTGTGTGGGGAGGGGTAACAGTGGGGAGAGACAGTATTTGTGTGTGGGGAGGGGTAACAGTGGGGAGAGACTGTATGTGTGTGGAGAGGGGTAACAGTGGGGAGAGACTGTATGTGTGTGTGGGGAGGGGTAACAGTGGGGGAGAGACTCTATATGTGTGTGTGGGTAGGGGTAACAGTGGGGAGAGCCTATATATGTGTGTGTGGGGAGGGATAACAGTGGGAGAGACTGTATGTGTGTGTGGGGAGGGGTAACAGTGGGGAGAGACTGTATGTGTGTGTGGGGAGGGGTAACAGTGGGGAGAGACTGTATGTGTGTGTGGGGAGGGGTAACAGTGGGGAGAGACTGTATGTGTGTGAGGAGGGGTAACAGTGGGGAGAGACTGTATGTGTGTGTGGGGAGGGGTAACAGTGGGGAGAGACTCTATATGTGTGTGTGGGTAGGGGTAACAGTGGGGAGAGCCTATATATGTGTGTGTGGGGAGGGATAACAGTGGGAGAGACTGTATGTGTGTGTGGGGAGAGATAACAGTGGGAGACTGTATGTGTGTGTGGGGAGGGGTAACAGTGGGGAGAGACTGTATGTGTGTGTGGGGTGGGGTAACAGAAGGGGAGAGACTGTATGTGTGTGTGGGGAGGGGTAACAGTGGGGAGAGACTGTATGTGTGTGTGGGGAGGGGTAACAGTGGGGAGACTGTATGTGTGTGTGGGGAGGGGTAACAGTGGGGGAGAGACTCTATATGTGTGTGTGGGGAGGGGTAACAGTGGGGAGAGACTATATATGTGTGTGTGGGGAGGGATAACAGTGGGAAGAGACTGTATGTGTGTGTGGGGAGAGATAACAGTGCGGAGACTGTATGTGTGTGTGGGGAGGGGTACAGTGGGGAGAGATCATGTGTGTGTGTGTGTTGGAGGGGTAACAGTGGGGAGACTGTATGTGGGTAGGGGAGGCTAACAGTGGGGAGACTGTATATGTGTGTGGGAGGGGGTAACAGTGGGGAGAAACTCTATATGTGTGTGTGGGGAGGGGTAACAGTGGGGAGAGACTATATGTGTGTGTGGGGAGGGATAACAGTGGGGAGAGACTGTATGTTATTGTGGGGAGGGGTAACAGTGGGGGGAGACTGTATGTGTGTGTGGGGAGGGGTAACAGTGGGGAGAGACTGTATGTGTGTGTGGGGAGGGGTAACAGAAGGGGAGAGACTGTATGTGTGTGGGGTGGGGTAACAGAAGGGGAGAGAGACTGTGTGTGTGTGTGTGGGGAGAAGTAACGGTGGGGGAAGAGACTGTATGTGTGTGTGGGGGAGTGGTAACAGTTGGGAGAGACTGTATGTGTGTGTGGGGAGGGGCACAGTTGGGAGAGACTGTATGTGTGTGTGGGGTGGGTAACAGTTTGGAGAGAGTGTATATGTGTGTGTGTGGGGGAGGGGCAATGGCGAGGAGAGACTGTATGTGTGTGTGGGGAGGGGTAACAGTTGGGAGAGACTGTATGTGTGTGTGGGGTGGGGTAACAGTTTGGAGAGAGTGTGTATGTGTGTGTGTGGGGAGGGGTAACAGTGGGGAGAGACTGTATGTGTGTGTGGGGGAGAAGTAACAGTGGGGAGAGACTGTATGTGTGTGTGGGGTGGGGTAACAGTTGGGAGAGAGTGTATATGTGTGTGTGGGGGGGGGTAACAGTTGGGAGAGACTGTATGTGTGTGTGGGGTGGGGTAACAGTTTGGAGAGAGTGTATATGTGTGTGTGTGGGGAGGGGTACAGTGGGGAGAGACTGTATGTGTGTGTGGGGAGAAGTAACAGTGGGGAGAGACTGTATGTGTGTGTGGGGTAACAGTTGGGAGACTGTATGTGTGTGTGGGGAGGGGGTAACAGTGGGGAGAGACTGTATGTGTGTGTGTGGGGAGGGGTAACAGTTGGGAAGAGACTATGTGTGTGTGGGGAGGGGTAACAGTTGGGAAGTGACTGTATGTGTATGTGTTTGGGGAGGGGTAACAGTGGGGAGAGACTGTATGTGTGTGTGGGGAGGGGTAACAGTGGGGAGAGACTGTATGTGTGTGTGGGGAGGGGTAACAGTTGGGAAGAGACTGTATGTGTGTGTGGGGAGGGGTAACAGTTGGAAGAGACTGTATGTGTGTGTGGGGAGGGGGTAACAGTTGGGAGAGACTGTATGTGTGTGTGGGGAGGGGTAACAGTTGGGAAGAGACTGTATGTGTGTGTGGGAGGGGTAACAGTTGGGAGAGACTGTATGTGTGTGTGTGGGGTGGGGTAACAGTTGGGAGAGACTGTATGTGTGTTTGGGGAGGGGGTAACAGTTGGGAAGTGACTGTATGTGTATGTGTTTGGGGAGGGGTAACAGTGGGGAGAGACTGTATGTGTGTGTGTGGGGTGGGGTAACAGTTGGGAGAGACTGTATGTGTGTTTGGGGAGGGGTAACAGTTGGGAAGTGACTGTATGTGTGTGTGTTTGGGGAGGGGTAACAGTTGGGAGAGACTGTATGTGTGTGTGTGGGGTGGGGTAACAGTTGGGAGAGACTGTATGTGTGTTTGGGGAGGGGTAACAGTTGGGAAGTGACTGTATGTGTATGTGTTTGGGGAGGGGTAACAGTGGGGAGAGACTGTATGTGTGTGTGGGGAGGGGGTAACAGTGGGGAGAGACTGTATGTGTGTGTGGGGAGGGTAACAGTTGGGAAGAGACTGTATATGTGTGTGGGGAGGTAACAGTTGGAAGAGACTGTATGTGTGTGTGGGGAGAGAGGTAACAGTTGGGAGAGACTGTATGTGTGTGTGGGGAGGGGTAACAGTTGGGAAGAGACTGTATGTGTGTGTGGGGAGGGGTAACAGTTGGGAGAGACTGTATGTGTGTGGGGGAGGGGTAACAGTTGGGAGAGACTGTATGTGTGTGTGGGGAGGGGTAACAGTTGGGAGAGACTGTATGTGTGTGTGTGTGGGGTGGGGGTAACAGTTGGGAGAGACTGTATGTGTGTGTGGGAGGGGTAACAGTTGGGAGAGACTGTATGTGTGTGTGGGGAGGGGTAACAGTTGGGAGAGACTGTATGTGTGTGTGGGGTGGGGTAACAGTTTGGAGAGAGTGTATATGTGTGTGTGGGAGGTAACAGTGGGGAGAGACTGTATGTGTGTGTGGGGAGAAGTAACAGTGGGGAGAGACTGTATGTGTGTGTGGGGGAGGGGTAACAGTTGGGAAGAGACTATGTGTGTGTGGGGGAGGGGTAACAGTTGGGAAGTGACTGTATGTGTATGTGTGTGGGGGAGGGGTAACAGTGGGAGAGACTGTATGTGTGTGGGGAGGGGGTAACAGTGGGGAGAGACTGTATGTGTGTGTGGGGAGAGAAGTAACAGTGGGGAGAGACTGTATGTGTGTGTGGGGAGGGGTAACAGTTGGGAAGAGACTATGTGTGTGTGGGAGGGGTAACAGTTGGGAAGTGACTGTATGTGTATGTGTGTGGGAGGGGTAACAGTGGGGAGAGACTGTGTGTGTGTGGGGAGGGGTAACAGTGGGGAGAGACTGTATGTGTGTGTGGGAGGGGTAAATAGTGGGGGAGAGACTCTATATGTGTGTGTGGGTAGGGTAACAGTGGGAGAGCCTATATATGTGTGTGGGGAGGGATAACAGTGGAGAGACTGTATGTGTGTGTGGGGAGGGGTAACAGTTGGGAGAGACTGTATGTGTGTGTGGTGGGGTAACAGTTTGGAGAGAGTGTATATGTGTGTGTGTGGGGAGGGGTAACAGTGGGGAGAGACTGTATGTGTGTGTGGGGGTGGGGTAACAGTTGGGAAAGACTGTATGTGTGTGTGTGGGGAGGGGTAACAGTTGGGAGAGACTGTATGTGTGTGTGGGGTGGGGTAACAGTTTGGAGAGAGTGTATATGTGTGTGTGTGGGGAGGGGTAACAGTGGGGAGAGACTGTATGTGTGTGTGGGGTGGGGTAACAGTTGGGAGAGACTGTATATGTGTGGGAGGGGTAACAGTTGGGAGAGACTGTATGTGTGTGTGGGGAGGGGTAACAGTTGGGAGAGACTGTATGTGTGTGTGGGGGTGGGGTAACAGTTTGGAGAGAGTGTGTATGTGTGTGTGTGGGGAGGGGTAACAGTGGGGAGAGACTGTATGTGTGTGTGGGGAGAAGTAACAGTGGGGAGAGACTGTATGTGTGTGTGGGGTGGGGTAACAGTTGGGAGAGAGTGTATATGTGTGTGTGTGGGGGGGGGTAACAGTTGGGAGAGACTGTATGTGTGTGTGGGTTAGGGTAACAGTTTGGAGAGAGTGTATATGTGTGTGTGTGGGGGAGGGGTAACAGTGGGGAGAGACTGTATGTGTGTGTGTGGGGAGAAGTAACAGTGGGGAGAGACTGTATGTGTGTGTGGGGTAACAGTTGGGAGAGACTGTATGTGTGTGTGGGGAGGGTAACAGTGGGGAGAGACTGTATGTGTGTGTGGGGAGGGGTAACAGTTGGGAAGAGACTATGTGTGTGTGGGGAGGGGTAACAGTTGGGAGAGACTGTATGTGTGTGTGGGGAGGGGTAACAGTGGGGAGAGGAGACTGTATGTGTGTGTGGGGAGGGGGTAACAGTGGGGAGAGACTGTATGTGTGTGGGGGGAGGGTAACAGTTGGGAGAGACTGTATGTGTGTGTGGGGAGGGGTAACAGTTGGGAGAGACTGTATGTGTGTGTGGGGTGGGGTAACAGTTTGGAGAGAGTGTATATGTGTGTGTGTGGGGAGGGGTACTGTGGGGAGAGACTGTATGTGTGTGGGGGAGGGGTAACAGTTGGGAGACTGTATGTGTGTGTGGGGTGGGGTAACAGTTTGGAGAGAGTGTGTATGTGTGTGTGGGGAGGGGTAACAGTGGGGAGAGACTGTATGTGTGTGTGGGGAGAAGTAACAGTGGGGAGAGACTGTATGTGTGTGTGGGTGGGGTAACAGTTGGGAGACTGTATATGTGTGTGTGGGGGGGGGTAACAGTTGGGAGAGACTGTATGTGTGTGTGGGGTGGGGTAACAGTTTGGAGAGAGTGTATATGTGTGTGTGTGTGGGAGGGGTAACAGTGGGGAGAGACTGTATGTGTGTGTGGTGGGAGAGACTGTATGTGTGTGTGGGTACAGTTAGGAGAGACTGTATGTGTGTGTGGGGAGGGGTAACAGTGGGGGAGAGACTGTATGTGTGTGTGGGGGAGGGGTAACAGTTGGGAAAGAGACTATGTGTGTGTGGGGAGGGGTAACAGTTGGGAAGTGACTGTATGTGTATGTGTTTGGGGAGGGGTAACAGTGGGGAGCTACTGTATGTGTGTGGGGAGGGGTAACAGTGGGGAGAGACTGTATGTGTGTGTGGGGAGGGGTAACAGTTGGGAAGAGACTGTATGTGTGTGTGTGGGGAGGGGTAACAGTTGGAAGAGACTGTATGTGTGTGGGGGGGAGGGGTAACAGTTGGGAGACTATGGAGTGTAGGGTAACAGTTGGGAAGAGACTGTATGTGTGTGTGGGGAGGGGTAACAGTTGGGAGAGACTGTATGTGTGTGTGGAGGGCAACAGTTGGGAGAGACTGTATGTGGGGAGGGGTAACAGTTTGGAGAGACTGTATGTGTGTGTGTGGGAGGGTAACAGTTGGGAGAGACTGTATGTGTGTGTGGGGAGAAGTTGGGAGACACTGTATGTGGTGTGGGGAGGGGTAACAGGGGAGAGACTGTATGTGTGTGTGGGGTAACAGTTTGGAGAGAGTGTATGTGTGTGTGTGGGGAGGGGTAACAGTGGGGGAGAGACTGTATGTGTGTGGGGAGAAGGTAACAGTGGGGAGAGAACTGTATGTGTGTGTGGGGAGGGGGTAACAGTTGGGAAGAGACTATGTGTGTGTGGGGAGGGAGTAACAGTTGGGAAGTGACTGTATGTGTATGTGTGGGGGGAGGGTAACAGTGGGGAGAGACTGTATGTGTGTGTGGGGAGGGGTAACAGTGGGGAGAGACTGTGTGTGTGTGGGGGAAGTAACAGTGGGGGAGAGACT
Organism: Oncorhynchus gorbuscha; assembly: GCF_021184085.1. Classification (NCBI taxonomy): domain Eukaryota; kingdom Metazoa; phylum Chordata; class Actinopteri; order Salmoniformes; family Salmonidae; genus Oncorhynchus; species Oncorhynchus gorbuscha. The sequence continues at coordinate 6,430 of NW_025752236.1, read as the reverse complement.
GTATGTGTGTGTGGGGAGGGGGTAACAGTTAGGGAAGAGACTATGTGTGTGTGGGGAGGGGTAACAGTGGGAGAGACTGTATGTGTGTGTGGGAGGGTAACAGAAGGGGAGAGACTGTATGTGTGGTGTGGGGGGGGTAACAGTTAGGAAGAGACTGTATGTGTGTGTGGGGAGGGGTAACGGTGGGGAAGAGAACTGTATGTGTGTGTGGGGAGTGGTAACAGTTGGGAGAGACTGTATGTGTGTGGGGGAGGGGTAACAGTTGGGAGAGACTGTATGTGTGTGTGGGGTGGGGTAACAGTTTGGAGAGAGTGTATATGTGTGTGTGGGGAGGGGTAACAGTGGGGAGAGACTGTATGTGTGTGTGGGGAGGGGTAACAGTTGGGAGAGACTGTATGTGTGTGTGGGGTGGGGTAACAGTTTGGAGAGAGTGTGTATGTGTGTGTGTGGGGAGGGTAACAGTGGGAGAGACTGTATGTGTGTGTGGAGAAGTAACAGTGGGGAGAGATCTGTATGTGTGGTGTGGGGAGGGGTAACAGTTGGGAGAGAGTGTATATGTGTGTGTGGGGGGGTACAGTTGGGAGAGGGACTGTATGTGTGTGTGGGAGGGGGTAACAGTTTCAGAGAGTGTATATGTGTATGTGTGTGGGAGGAGTAACAATTAGGGAGAGACTGTATGTGTGGGAAGAATCTGTATGTGTGTGTGGGAGGGGTAACAGTTGGGAGAGACTGTATGTGTGTGTGGGGAGGGGTAACAGTGGGGAGAGACTGTATGTGTGTGTGGGGAGGGGTAACAGTTGGGAAGAGACTATGTGTGTGTGGGAGGGAGTAACAGTTGGGAAGTGACTGTATGTGTATGTGTTTGGGGAGGGGTAACAGTGGGGAGAGACTGTATGTGTGTGTGGGGAGGGGTAACAGTGGGGAGAGACTGTATGTGTGTGTGGGGAGGGGTAACAGTTGGGAAGAGACTGTATGTGTGTGTGGGGAGGGTAACAGTTGGAAGAGACTGTATGTGTGTGTGGGGAGGGGTAACAGTTGGGAGAGACTGTATGTGTGTGTGGGAGGGGTAACAGTTGGGAAGAGACTGTATGTGTGTGTGGGGAGGGGTAACAGTTGGGAGAGACTGTATGTGTGTGTGGGGAGGGGTAACAGTTGGGAGAGACTGTATGTGTGTGTGGGGAGGGGTAACAGTTGGGAAGACTGTATGTGTGTGGAAGTGGGAGTAACAGTTAGGAAAGACTGTATGTGTGTGTGTGGGGAGGGTAACAGTTAGGAGAGACTGTATGTGTGTGTGGGGAGGGGTAACAGTTGGGAGAGACTGTATGTGTGTGTGGGGTGGGGTAACAGTTTGGAGAGAGTGTATATGTGTGTGTGTGGGGAGGAGTAACAGTTAAGGAGAGACTATGTATGTGTGTGTGGGGAGAAATAACAGTGGGGGAGAGACTGTATGTATGTGTGGGGAGGGTAACAGTTAAGAGACTATGTGTGTGTGGGAGGGTAACAGTTGGGAAGTGACTGTATGTGTATGTGTGTGGGGAGGAAGTAACAGTGGGGAGAGACTGTATGTGTGTGTGGGGAGGGGTAACAGTGGGGAGAGACTGTATGTGTGTGGGGGTAACAGTGGGGAGAGACTGTATGTGTGTGTGGAGGGGTAACAGTTAGGAGACAGTGTGTGTGGGGAGGGTAACAGTTAAGTGACTGTATGTGTGTGTGTGTGGGAGGGGTAACAGTGGGGAGAGACTGTATGTGTGTGTAGGGAGGGGTAACAGTGGGGAGAGACTGCATGTGTGTGGGAGGGGTAACAGTGGGGAGAGACTCTATATGTGTGTGTGGGAGGGGTAACAAGAGCCTATATGTGTGTGTGGGGAGGGATAACAGTGGGAGAGACTGTATGTGTGTGTGGGAGGGTAACAGTTAGGAGAGACTGTATGTGTGTGTGTGAGTGGGAGTAACAGTTTGGAAAGTGTATATGTGTGTGTGTGGGGAGGGGTAACAGTGGGAGAGACTATGTGTGTGTGGGGTGGGGGTAACAGTTGGGAAAGACTGTATGTGTGTGGGGAGGGTAACAGTTAGGAGAGACTGTATGTGTGTGTAGAGATTAGGGTAACAGTTGGAGAAAGTGTATATGTGTGTGTGTGGGGAGGGAGTAACAATTGGGGAGAGACTGTATGTGTGTGGGGAGGGGGTAACAGTTGGGAGAGACTGTATGTGTGGGGAGGGTAACAGTTAGGAGAGACTGTATGTATGTGTGGGAGAGGTAACAGTTAGGAGAGACTGTATGTGTGTTGGAAGGGAGTAACAGTTTGGAGGAGTGTGTATGTGTGTGTGTGGGGAGGGAGTAACAGTTAGGAGAGACTGTATGTGTGTGTAGGGATAACAGTGGGGAGAACTGTATGTGTGTGTGGGGTGGGGTAACAGTTAGGAGAGACTGTATATGTGTGTTTAGGGGGGTAACAGTTAGGGAACTGTATGTGTGTGGGGGTTAGGGGTAACAGTTGGAAGAAGTGTATATGTGTGTGTGTGGGGGAGGGTAACAGTGGGGAGAGACTGTATGTGTGTGTGGGGAGAAGTAACAGTGGGAGAGACTGTATGTGTGTGTGGGAGTAACAGTTAGAGACTGTATGTGTGTGTAGGGAAGGTAACAGTGGGGGAGAGACTGTATGTATGTGTGTAGGGAGGGTAACAGTTAGGAAGAGACTATGTGTGTGTGGGAGGGGTAACAGTTAGGGGAGAGACTGTATGTGTGTGTGTGGGAGGGGTAACAATTAGGGAGAGACTGTATGTGTGTGGGGGAGGGGTAACAGTGGGGAGAGACTACTGTGTAAGGGTAACAGTTAGGAAAAGACTGTATGTGTGTGTGTGTAGGGAGGAGTAACAGTTAGGGAGAGACTGTATGTGTGTGGAGAGGAGTAACAGTTAGGAGAACTATGTATGTGTGTTAGGGAGGAGTAACAGTTGGGAGCGGGAAGTGACTGTAGGAATGGCAATAGTTATATGTGTGTGGGGGAGGGTAACAGTTAGGAGGGGCTGTATGTGTGTGGGGAGGGTAACAGCTGGGGAGAGACTGTATGTGTAGTGGGGAGGGTAACAGTGGTCGAAGAGACTCATATGTGTGTGTAGGGAGGGCAACAGTTAGGAGAGACTGTATGTGTGTGGGGGAGGGTAACAGTTGGGAGAGACTGTATGTGTGTGTGGGGTGGGGGTAACAGTTTGGAAAGTGTATATGTGTGTGTAGGGAGAGAGTAACAATTAAGGAGAGACTGTATGTGTGTGTGGGAGATAACAGTGGGGAGAGACTGTATGTATGTGTGGGAGGGAGTAACAGTTGGGAAGAGACTATGTGTGTGGGGAGGGTAACAGTTGGGAAGTGACTGTATGTGTATGTGTGTGAGGAGGGGTAACAATTAGGGGAGAGACTGTATGTGTGTGTGGGGAGGGGTAACAGTGGGAGAGACTATGTGTGTGTGGGGAGGACTAACAGTGGGGAGAACTGTATGTGTGGTAATGGAAGGGGTAACAGTTAGGGAAGAGACTATGTGTGTGTGGGGAGGGATAACAGTTGGGAAGTGACTGTATGTGTATGTGTGTGGGGAGGGGGTAACAGTTGGGAGAGACTGTATGTGTGTGGGAGGGATAACAGTTAGGGAGAGACTGTATGTGTGTGTAGGAGGTAACAGTTAGGGAGAGACTCTATATGTGTGTGTGGGGAGGGGTAACAGTGGGAGAGACTGTATGTGTGTGTGGAAGGATAACAGTTAGAGACTGTATGTGGTGTGGGGAGGAATCAGTTAGGAGAGACTATGTGTGTGTAAAGATGTAACAGTTTGGAGAGACTGTATATGTGTGTGTGTGGGGAGGGTAACAGTGGGGAGAGACTGTATGTGTGTGTGGAGGGGGTAACAGTTAGGAAAACTGTATGTGTGTGTGGGGAGGGTAACAGTTAGGAGGGACTGTATGTGTGTGTAGAATTAGGGTAACAGTTTGGAGAGGTGTATATGTGTGTGTGTGGAGGGAGGGTAACAGTGGGGAGAGACTGTATGTGTGTGTGGGAGTAACAGGGGAGAGACTATGTGTGGAGAGGGTAACAGTTCAGGAGAGACTGTATGTGTGTGGGAGGGAGTAACAGTTCAGGAGAGAGTGTATGTGTGTGTGGAGGGTAACAATTAGGGAGAGACTGTATGTGTGTAGGAGGAGTAACAATTAAGGGAAGACTATGTGTGTGGGGAAGGGGTAACAGTTGGGGAGAGACTGTATGTGTGTGTGTGGGGGGTAACAGTTAGGAGAGACTATGTGTGTGTGAGGGAGGAGTAAGCAGTTCAGAAGTAAACTGTATGTGTATGTGTCTGGGAGGGTAACAGTGGGGAGAGACTGTATGTGTGTGTGGGGAGGGGTAACAGTGGGGAGAGACTGTATGTGTGTGTAGAATTAACAGTTGGGAGAGACATATATGTGTGTGTGTGGGTAAAGGAAGAGCCTATATATGTGTGTGTGTGTAGGGAGGATAACAGTGGGAGAACTGTATGTGTGTAATGAGGAGGGAGTAACAGTTAGGAAGAGACTATGTAATGTAATGTGTAGGGAGAAGAGAATGCTGTTTGGAGAAGTGTGTATATGTGTATGTGTTGGGAGGGGTAACAGTGGGAGAGACTGTATGTGTGTGTGGGGAGGGGTAACAGTTAGGAAAGACTGTATGTGTGTGTAGGGAGGAGATAACAAGTTAGGAAAAGACTATATAATGTGTGAGAGGGTAACAGTTGGAAGAGAGACTATGTATGTGTGTGTGGGGAGGGGAGTAACAGTTGGGAGAGACTGTATGTGTGTCAATAGGGGAGGGGTAACAGTTAGGAAGAGACTATGTGTGTGTAGGGGAGAATGCTGGTTAGAAACTATGTATTAATGTGGAATTTAGAATTAACAAGTTAGGAGAGACTGTATGTGTGTTTAGGGGAAGGGAGAGTGTTCGCTCAGAGGTTAGGAGAGAGTGACTATGTGTATGTGTTTGGGGAGGGAGAGACTAACAGTGGGAGTTAGACTATGTATGTGTGTGTGTAGAAGTAACAGTTAGAGACTATATGTGTGTTGGGAGGGTATAACAGTTGGGGAAAGTGTATATGTGTGTGTTTAGGGAGGGTAACAGTTAGAGACTGTATGTGTGTGGGAGAAGTAACAATTGAGGAGAGACTAGTATCTCAGTTAGGAGGACTATGTGTTTAGGGGAGGAGTAACAGTTAGGAAGTGACTGTATGTGTTTAGGGAGGTAACAATTAGGAAGAACTATGTGTGTGTGGGAGGGTAGTAGACTATGTGTATTAGGAAGAAAGTACTAGAGACTGTATGTGTGTGTGGGGAGGGAGTAACAGTGGGAAGAGACTGTATGTGTGTGTGGGAGGGAGTAACAGTTAGGAAGAGACTTCTTATGTGTGTAGGGGAGGAGTAACAGTTAGGAGGACTGTATGTAATGTGTAAGGAGAATGCTGGTTAGAACTATGTGTAGGGAAGGAAGTAACTTAGGAAGAGACTATGTGTGTATCGGGAGGAGTAACAGTTAGGCTGTATGTGTGTGGGAGGGTAACAGTTCCGGAGGACTATGTGTGTGAGGAGGAGGTAACAGTTAGGAGAACTGTATGTGTGTAGAGTCGAGAACAGTGGACCGGAGGAACTGTATGTGTGTGGGGAGGAGTAACAGTTAGGAGACTGTATGTGTGTGGGAGGAACAGTTAGGAGAGACTGGCATGTGTGTGTAGAGGTGGGAGTAACAGTTTGGAGAGAGTGTATATGTGTGTGTGGGGGAGGGTAACAGTGGGGAGAGACTATGTGTGTGTGGGATAACAATGGGGAGGACTGTATGTGTGTGTGGGAGGAGTAACAGTTAGGAAGAGACTATGTATTAATGTGGGGAGGGTAACAGTTAGTGACTGTATGTGTATGTGTGTGGGAGGGGTAACAGTGGGGAGAGACTGTATGTGTGTGGGGAGGAGTAACAGTCGGGAGAGACTATGTGTGTGTGGGGAGAAGTAACAGTGGGAGAGACTGTATGTGTGTGGGGAGGGGTAACAGTTAAGGAAGAGACTATGTGGTGTGGGGAGGAGTAACAGTTGGGAAGTAGACTGTATGTGTATGTGTCGTGGGGAGGGGTAACAGTTGGGGAGAGACTGTATGTGTGTGTGGGGAGGAGGTAACAGTGGGGAGAGACTGTATGTGATGTGTGGTGGAGAGAGTAACAGTGGGGAGAGACTCTATATGTGTGTGTGGGGTGAGGGGGTAACAGTGGGGAGAGCCTATATATGTGTGTGTGGGGAAGGATAGCAGTGGGAGAGACTGTATGTGTGAATGGGGAGAGGTAACAGTTAGGAGAGACTGTATGTGTGGTGAGTGAGAGTAACAGTTGGAGAGAGAGTGTATATGTGTGTGTGTGGAGGGGTAACAGTGG